>NW_017534875.1:329186-491660 GCF_001853355.1 Bactrocera latifrons
TTTTTAATAACATTTTTTTAAATTGTTTTTCTTTTTCTTTATTTTTATTTTTTTAAATTTTTTTATTAGTTTATTTTTTGTAATATTTTTGCAGTTTAATCGATTTTTACATAAAGTAAAACATTTGAAGTAATTTTACGTAATATTAGTTTTCATATTAAGACGTTATAGTTTTATTTATTGACCTTTTTTTTAGCTTTATTTTTTGTTCTTTTATTTTTTTTGGTTTTGTTTTTATTATTTTCTGTACTTTTCCATATATGTGCCGACCTACCTACATATATAGTCCCACCCATTTTTAAAATATGTACATATGTATGTACATACATATATCTACCAATATATGTATGCACTTTTATATAATATAAGTACCTATATTTATATATAGAATATATGCATGTATGTATGCATAAGAAAGTTTACATACAAATTTGTACATCCACGCCTCATGCTGGGTGTTTATGCTTCCGACATGTATTGCTTGTCAATTTGACACGCCCATAAAAAGCATGTTTTAATTAAATATTGATTCATGGTGGCAAGAGCACAGCGCACCGACAGCTTTATGTGCCATCTTTTATGTGGCTTTTATGTTCGGTGGTAAACGATTCAATTATCGCAGCCATTTCAGTGCTAAATGGCGCTCTAGGAGGAAAACACTTTTTAACTACCAAAGGTGTTCTTGTGGAGAGCGCAGATATTTGCTACTTTTTGGGAGTTCTCCCAATGAACCATAAGATTGAGGGTTGTTTAAAGCAGCATTCAATTAATACTGAGAAAGTACTGATATTAGCGGTGGTTCTTCAGTGAAGAATTGCTAGGCTTCATCATTGTTCTTTTTTTACACGGCACAATCTTTGCAGATGTTTTTCTGGGAGAGAATTTTCAGAATGAGAAACTATAAAGTGCAAGACATAAGGATTCTCTCTTTCCCCTTTATTTCTCTCTCTCTCTATCTCTCTCTGAAGCTCTATTTCTCAGGCTTTAACACAATGGTGGTTTTTGAGAATCAAAATAATATAAATTAATTTAAGATTCATTCCGAATCTAGAGGTCAATAGATCGAAACAAATCGGCGAATTAGTACATACTAGAAATGTTGGAGTCCAATAAAATTTCCATTATATTAGTCATGCTGCAACACAAGTTGAATATTGCTCCCATATAACTCTTAAACTCGTTTGTTAGAACCAGAATTGAGGTTAGAATACATTTGCTTACCAAGGTATAAAATTAGGCCCCCTTACACCTCTATATACTTACAACATACCTAAGTACTTATGGTAACTATAATTTTCTACGAAATCGCCTCAGCACCACCAAATAAACAAGTCGTCTCATCTCGGTAAATAATCGATGTTATTGTTGTTGGCATTTTTATTGCTCTACCGCTATTGTTTATTGTCATCTGAAGGTTAAGGTTGCAATTTTTCTAAGTTCATTAGAAAAATTCCACAAATCAAGCGAACGGCAGATGGCAAAACGTGGAATTAAAAAATGGCAAAAAGAGAGAAGAAGGTGAAGAAGAGTGCATTAAAGTAACTATAAGATTATAATTGTTGCCGTTGTTGTGCTTTTGTTGATTGCTTGCGTGCTGTCTATTGCAATTTCTTACTCAAACTGCAACAGCCGTGAAACAACAAATGAAAGACGAACAAACATGCACAGTGTGGAAAATAACAACAACAACTGCGATAACTATATATGTAAATATATTTACTGGAATTTATTAAGATTAGAAAAAACCCGCGTGTAATGAAAATCATTTAATTTAATGTTCGAAATGCTTACAAAAAACACTGTTGTTATTTTTGCTTCAATAGCTGTGCTCACTGCGTTGCAGAGGCCTTAATTTATTAAGAATAATTTCTGATTGTCATAGACATTGTTGCCTAAAGTGTGGTTTTTCTGTGGATGGAGCGCTTGTTCCGCCAAAAGCCACTTCAATTCTCCTATTATTACTGCGAAAAATGTTTATCCCGGTTTTCAATTTTAACTTCTATGGCCAAATATTAGCAATGACTATTGTAAAGTTTCTACCAGAGACCGATACTTAGGTTAGAACCAGTCTATTATGTTCGCTAACATAGTCGGAAATGTCGTAGATTGTTAGAGACGCAAAAGGAGCCTACTTTGAAAGTTTTAAGTTTCCTTCTGCGTCGGTGCAGCGCTGTCAGCGCGTTTTCCAAGCATTGAGGGCATCAAGAAGACATTCTCCGGAATAGCCTTGAGAGCCGAGGTGCATGCTGCTCTATCGTCTCAAAATGCTTGCCTTTCATCGTCCTTTTCAGATAAGGAAACAAAAAAGTTCGTGGAGGCCACATCTGGGCTGTAGGGCGGTTGCGGAAGCGTTGGGTTGACGGCCTTGGTTATGTAGCTATTCACAAGAAAGGCGGTGTGAGCCGGGGCGTTGTCGTGGTGCAACTTCCAATCGGCTGCGATGTCTTGTCGGTCCCGATTGACCCTTCGTTTGAGTCTCTTGAGGACTTCCACGTAAAATTTGGCAATGTAGATTTGTCCAGGAGGAACAAATTCATTGTGAACGATGCCTTTGATGTCAAATAAAGCAATGAGCATTTTTTCTTTGAATTAGTTCGTTCTTCCTTTTTTATGCGAGCTCCTTCAAAAAGGCCTGATGCCACGAAACACACCACTTCTTGCTAAAGTAACATGTGCACTACCTCCGGCCTACTCCATCTTCCTGAACCTGCCGTACAGAATGTCCTTTGCCAAATTCTCTTATGTAGTTTTGGCTGCCATCCTCCTCTTCAGAATTGATGTTCTTCAACACCCTTCAGTTTTCCGTCGGCATAACTAGGTTTTGTCTTTGAAGGAGTCGGCTGTAGCTCAAGTCTAATACCTCTACGGCGACCTTCAGACCTTGAAGTTCAGCAACCACTTCCTTTACTCATATCAACGAAAGATCGTCTTTATATTTTATTATTTTGGGGTCATTCAGCCAGCCCGCATTGTCGAAAGCAGCTTCCAACCATTTTGCGGAGAGCTCATCTGTCAGCTCAACCACTTCTCATTGCTTGTAGTTAATGGATAACATTTTTATACTCTGGCAACATAGACATTTTAAAAATAACGAAAAATATGTTTTACTTAGCTCTCTTTTCACCTAATAAAGTTGGGTTACGATCGACTTTATGCACCCTTATTTCCCTTAATGAAATTCAAGATTTTTGCATTCAATATTTGTTTTTTTTTGTAGCAAAAAAATTACTATTATTTACATTTGACTGATTGTTTGATAGACGGATTGATTGATTGCCGAGCGTTTTTTACTCGACTCCCTGCATAATCGCTCGCAGGTGTAGCAAACACAATTTTCTAGCAATTGGCTAGCCGCCAACCGACAATTATACGGTGGCAATGCAATTTGTTGAAATCGTGATATTTCTATAACAAATCTATTAACTTTTACTCAAGCTATAAAAATTATTTATTGCACAATAAAAATGGTGGAAAAACAACAATAAGCGACAGTGAGCATAAAAAACGAATTTATTAAACAAGTCTTTATTTATAAAAAATTATACTAAAATTAATCAATGAGAAAATTGGTGGGCGAGGAAAAAAGACGAGAGAAAAATGTGACAATTCAACTTAAAGGAAAAACACTTCCAAATTTCAAAAATCATACTTCAAAAAGAGCAAAGGGTGATGAGAAACTTCCAAGTTTCATAAATGCCACTCCAAAGGCACAGGGTGGTTTAGAGAGTTGTCTTTTAGTGGGTGTGCTATGAGGCAAATTTGTTTTTTTTTTATACAGCGAGCTACATACCCTTGTCTAAAAGCACCCGCGAAAAGATGCAAAGATTCATCGATGATTAAGCGGGGCCTTTAGCCGCTGACAGAGCTTGCTTTTGTCGACTTAGCAGTGTCCAAATCAGTCAACTGTTAAATGGGTTATTAGCTACACTCGCAAGAAGCTGCGAAACAAAGAAATAGCCCAGCAGACAACATTAAAGAAACCATTGAGGATGTGAACAAGAGAGGTGCACAACAACAACAGCTAATGTAAAAGCAATAAAAACTACAACAATGAGTTTAACAATGCTGGTTACAGTGGTACAGCACTTACAAGCATGAGATCTAAGAAATCTCGGTTGCTGAAGAAACTACTATAATTATTATACCCTGAACAGGGAATATTGAGCTTGTCATAAATTTTATAACATCTAGAAGGGAATGTCGGATACCCTATAAAGTATATATTTATAAATGATCATCGTGACAGGTTGAGTTGAGTTGAGTTGATGTTCGTCTGCTTGTCTGTAGATAACCAAACTAGTTTCCCAGTTTTTGAGATACTCCGCTAAAAGTTTGGCTACGTCTTGTTCTTTCTAAGAAGCTTATCATTTGTCGGAGCGTGCGATATCGGACCCCTATGGCACATAGCTGCCATACAAACGGGCCGATTCAATTCAAGTCCTCATATGGAAAACTTTTTTATTTGACAAGGTGTCTTCACGAAATTGAGCGTAAATTATTACTCAAGTCAGTGGTACAATATCCGAAAGATTTAATCAGATCCGACCACTATAGCATATAGCTGTCGTATAAACTGACTGATCAAATTCAAGTCCTTGTATGGTAAAGTTTTTCATTTGACGAGATATCTTCAAGAAATTCGCTATGGATTATTGTCGATGGCAGTGGTGTAATCTCCGAAGAAATTGTTGAGATCAGACATCTGTAGCATATAGCTGCCATACAAACTGACTGACTAAAATCAAGTAATTGCATGAAAACCTTTTTAATTGTGAAGGGTATATGTATGGTTGCACCGAAGTTTTCGTTTTGTATTGCCTTATTTGGTTATTGTTGTTTTTGTTATTGTTTCTGTTGGAAGCAACTACCGTCGACCTCTTAAGCTTGCCACAATCGAGTCGGTAGGCAATTTGCAGCGCCACTACATTAAGACTCTTAACAAGTAGGCGACAAACAGAGCCAAAAGTAACAATCAACCAACGCCAACACCAACACCAACAAAAATTAACTCTATAACAATTGACTTGCAGACGACACAAGAAATGATGTCTGAAAAGTGACGCGGAGCTAAGAAGCTTCGCAGTTAAAGTGAGCGCCAACGAACAACAATTGTTCAATAAAAACAATAACAACAACAACATATTTCCTTAGCAATGGCACTTACCATTTGCGCCGACAACCTTCTTCAGTTCGCCTGCGGGCTAGCAACACTGTGTATGGCCCCTGGGTAAGTGGTGAAAATGGAGAAAAAAAAAAACAAAGGCGACAATGACAATGACAACGAAAAGTAGCACGCACACACACAAATCTCTCATTAAAAGCAACAATCAGTCACCAATATCAACCAGCAAAGATCTAGCAATCACCATCAAAGTGACAATTTCCAAGCAAACCCCAACCAACTTCGACTAATTTCGGCTTTTCAATAAAACTTAAATGAATGAACTGTTGTAGAACAACAAAAACTTTACCAAATAACAGAATAGAGCGCCTAAGGCATTCGGTTTCGTTGACCATTTGGTATCCGCAATGTCGAACGAGATGAGCTGGGCTGGACTAGGCGGGGCTGTGGGAGTCGCAGATTGAAATAAAGCGGAGAAGAGCAAACAGATTTTGTGGGAAAATGAAATGCGTAAACATATGCATGTTTGTGAAGAGGAAGGTTTGGTTGCTGTGAAAGAAAGTTTATGGCAGTTGTGCTACCTTTTTCGAGTGTTAAAAGAATTCACTTGTTGAAATTGAAACCAAACAAGTAAGGAAGGGCTAAGTTCGGGTGTCACCGAAGATTTTATACTCTCGCATGATAAAGTGATAATCGAGATTTCGGGCGTGGTTGTGAACGGATTTCACCCATATTTGGTACATGTAATCAGGGTGTTAAGAAAATATCATATACCGAATTTCATTGAATTCGGTCGAGTAGTTCCTGCGATATGGTTTTTGGTCCATAAGTGGGCGACGCCACTTCCTGAGATATGGTTTTTATAGGTTTTCGGTTTCCGCCATTTTTTGGGCGTGGCAGTGGGCCGATTTTGCCCATCTTCGAACTTAACCGTCTTATGGAGCCTAGAAATACGTGTACCAAGATATCTAATCGTGTGTCATGATATCTAAATTTTTACTCAAGTTACAGCTTGCATGGACGGACGGACAGACAGACAGCCGGACGGACGGACAGAAAGAAATCCGGATTTCAACTCTACTCGTCACCCTGATCACTTTGGTATATATAACCCTATATCTAACAAGAAATCAATCAGATCGGTTAACTGTAGCATATATGTAGCTGCCATACAAACTGACGGTCAAATCAAGTTGTAGATCTTCATACATGATTTAGTTATAAATATATGGTAGTTCTTGATAAAAGAAATACACCTGTTTTTTGTTTTTGTTTTTGTTTTCTTCTTTCTAGGGTTACCACCATCTTTCTGAATCTGAATGTTTTTCTGTTAGCCAATTGTTGTTCAGAAAGGCCAATATAAAAGTAAATAATTTGTTTTTTTTTTTTTTTTTTGCTATGCATAAGCTGAATTAGGTCTGAGCTTCTTATCAAGTTACTATGTTTAAGCCGAAATTTTTTTATAACTTCCTACATGGACTTACAAAAATTCTGCTACATTTACACTCTTGCCTTACTTATCTATATATTCATCTGCGTATCTATGGTGTATTTGTATATTCGTAGATATCTATGTATGTACGTGTGTTAACAATTGTGCGCCTGTTTGCCGTTGTAATTGGTATGCACTTGAAATTACAACAAATGCGAGGCATTGTATGACTTTTTGATTATCATTTGTGAATGACAGCGAACAACAACAAATCGACAGCGCTCCAGTAAATAGCAACGCTTACAAGCAAAAACAACAAAATTCAAACTCAATGACAGAAAACTCATCAGCATATCACTATATATCTATATACATATATATACAGTAAACACATGTATATATAGAAAAAATGCATAAATATTCTATGATAATTTTCTAACTTCATTTTGCCTTGCATTTCTCCACGCTTCAGTCAACAACAACAATGCAATGTCCGATTTTTTTTACTTTTTAGATTTTAACTTGATCTTCGCAATCATTTAGTGAGTTCGCAGTCATTTAGTGAGTTGGTTCAATTTTCGAAGTACTTTTGTGGTAGTCATTTGATAAAATGTTCCAGGAACTTAATAGTTATTGAAATAATCATTCAATTAGTCGCTAAAATTTTGATTGGCCATTCAGTAAGTCATTTAACTAGTAAAAATTAGTAGATTAGTCTTTCCACTTCTCAAGAAGCTATTCAGTCACATACTCAGTGGCAATTTAGTCAGTTATTCAATCCTACATTCAGCAGGTCAAAATCATGTCCAACAAATTGTCATCCCCTTCGCGATTTGGCTCCCATGTCACTGATGACCGTCATAACCTCGAGTTCGTAGATAATTTCGTTTGACGTGAATGCAGTAATGTTAGCCGCGAAATTCAGAATTACTTGTCACTATGTGCTACTTTGGACTAAGTGGGCAATTGAAAATTTAGGTTCTCTCTCGACATACAAAGACCAAGGTTTACAAGTTCTACTCTTGTTTGCTTGGTTCGTAGGCGTGGACAATGACAACATTTGATGCCTGATACCTGAATGCAGTGAAATGCAGACCAGGAAGCAATATACTTGTCAGTTCACTGCAATCCGGACTAGAACAGGATTTTGAGGTTTCTCATCGAACATTTGCACAGTGATGTCTGCATAATAGACTCTTCTCCAAGCAGTTTATGCTGACCGGCATTCACAGCGTAGCTTATGGCTTCACCAACTCCCTCTCAATTAATAGCGTACTTGGAGTCAAACGAACACCCATTGCAGACGACGAGCTCGAGCTGCCGTGAGAATCGCAGTTTTGTTCTGAATACTGTAGCAGGTTTAACTCCTACTTATCTGAAATCGATCCCGACATATCAAATATATGTCCAGCGTGCAACTAGTCCCCGCATGAAACTAACCCTACACATCTGACTCTCCTCTCCCTATGATCCGATCACGGCGAAACTCGATGGAACTTATTTATACCATACAATCCTAACGGCGACTAAATAACCGTTACAGCAACAATTTCAGATAAGTCGGCATTTTGAGTTTGCGAAAGAAATGTGGAAGCTTTATGGTAACATACTCATTGGCAATGGCAAATACCACAGCCATTAGAAGGGTGAACTCTGCACGATATACGGCGATATTGTTAGAATTCAGCAAATCAACGGATGGATGGATGAGAAAAATCCAGCTTTAAAAAGTATTCTATATTTGTCGGTTGGAAAAGAGTAAAAGAAATACCTCCATTTCGCTGGAAAAATCGGATGGAGAAGAACTGGTTAGCATTGGTATCTCTAATTGACTACAAAGAGCCAAAAGAAGATATATCATAGTCAGCCAAGTATTCGACTATAGGTCAGTTCAGTCGGCTATGGAAACAATCTGTATTATTAAGTAAAATAATCAATTCAGTGAAGTTTTCAATCAGTAATTTGATTAGTGACTTATTCATCGATACTGTCGATTTCTCAGCTATGTTCTCCGCTAAATACTGCTCCATTCAATCTCTAACTCAGTTAGCATGTCAGTCGGTTAGTTGGCCAGCACAATGCTATTTTTTCAATCGTTTATTTTCGTCCACCAATCAGTCAGCTACATAGTCACTCATGTTGTTTGCAAATCCATTTTACAACTGTTGGTCTATATTTGCTATATTCGTATTATGGAATATTGCTCATGTTTTTGTGCTGTACTTTCCAGTATTTCTATTTATTTCACTTGTGCTCCATTTCATTTTATGCCATTCGCATTCAATTCTCAGTCGATGCCATTTGCATGCAATAAAATTACATTGGCTCCCCATCAACCCTGCGTTCTGCCGCACTACGGCAGTCGAGTCTCGTAATTCGTTTCGCTATTTTATGTTAAATGGCTCGGTGTGGTCCAGTCCGTGCTTTGTGGCTGTTGATGGCGTCAGCAGGCGTTGACGTTTGGTCTATTTGGACGGCTGTTTTGCATGCTGAATAACAACAAAAAGCGTGTTTGTTCTGCTTCAATAAAATTGTTTGCCACGATATTGTGAGCACATGTGATTATTTTGTGAAAGCCTGTGTTTATATGTGTTTTCGTTGGATGCACTTTTCGACGTGTGTAAAGCAATTAGCTTTTTTAGCTTCGAAAAAGTGGCATTGAATATAATTTCGAAAATTAGAAACATATGAAAATATTTTTATTTTTATTTTTTTTACTTAGTGAAGTCGAATGTCAGATTTTTATGATTAATAAAAAGTTTAGTGAAAATTCACCGTTCTATTTATAATGTTGCTGAATAATACTATAATAGTCATTGTTGCGTCTCATTGAGCTTATTTTACAAAAAAAAATCGTAATTTAGAAATTATTAATACATGTGTAGTTACAGTTATTATACTCTCGCAACAAAGTTGCTGAAGAGAGTATTATAGTTTTGTTCACACAACGGTTGTTTGTAAGTCCTAAAAGTAAAAGAGTTAGATATAGGGTTATATATACCAAAGTGATCAGGGGGACGAGTAGAGTTGAAATCCGGATGYCTGTCTGTCCGTCCGTCCGTCTGTTCGCTGTTCAAAAGCGAAGTCTTTGAAAACGCATATACGATTATGTGTTTTAATATAAGAAACTTTTTTTATATTCCAAAAATTTTAGTGTAATTAGGTGGCAACGCTTTTCAAAAGTGAAATCTTTGAAAACACATATAAATATATATATTTTAACATCAGAATTTCTTTTAATATTTCATACATATTTTTTTAATCAGGTGGCAACGCTGTTCAAGAGTCAAATCTTTGAAAACACGTAAAAGATTATGCCTTTTAATTCTTTTGATATATGTACGAAAATTGTTTTTATGTTCCATAAATTTTAGTGGAGTTAGATGGCAACCCTTTTCAAAAGCCTTAGCAAATGCTTTGACTTGATGCGTAAATTATATTATTTTTTCTAAAATTTTTATTAATATCGAAAGCTTGCTGTCTAATCAGTTTTTTGTGCTTTTTATAATTCAATATTTTAAATACGTGGCAACCTTTCTACAAAACTACTTTCAAATTTGAGCTTTTACAAAATCTCTCTCTTAAATCCATTTTTCAGTAATTATTTTATAAATTATAATGAATTTGAAATTTAAACAAGTGGTAACCCTCTTCAAAAATATTTCTGCTGAAAATCTTATCCATAAACTTCAATAGTTTGTAGTATTTGTTTGCCTTTTACAACTTAAAATTTTGAAATGGGTGGCAACCCTTCTCCAATATTATTTCCAAACGTCAGCTTTTGCAAACATCTGAGAAACCATTTTGAAATAATTATTTTAAAAATTCTAATAAATTTGAAATTTCAAATAGGTGGCAACCATTTCCAACCAATATTTCTGCTGAAAATTTTCCATAAACTGTATCAGTTTGCAGTGTTTTTGTGCCTTTCACAACTTAATATTTTAAAATAGGTGGCAACCCTCTTCAACAAATATTCCTAATGGAGTTCTTCCATGAACTACATCAGTGTTAATGCTTTTGTATCCTTCTTTAAAATTATTTCCACATTTTTATGCAAACCTCTTAAATCTATTTGGCAATAATTATTTTATAAATTATCTGGAATCAGCAATTTTAAACACGTGACAATCTTCAAAATATCTTTTGCAGCAAGATTTCTTAATTTTATATTCATATATAATACTGGATTATTTCTCCCTTATAAACTCATTTTTGAAACTGGATTATCAGTGTGACTATTTACTTATTCTAATTATAGTATATATGCATGTTGAGGACACTTCCAAAAAACTTACAAAACCAATGTAATTTAGTGAATTTGTTTACATTAAGCTTGAAAATCCAAGCTGATTAAATGCCAAGGCGAGTTGTGACATCACATCGTCTAGTCGCACTAAAACTTCGCATAATAAAATCCCATCATGTCATAATAAAAAGCATCACTCATATATGGTTTAAATGTTAAAAAATCATTTGAAACAAAAAAATGTCCTTCATTTTAGTTTTTGATATTCTAAATCATATAATACGATATCTCGTCACGAGCTCAGCTAAAAGCTTGATTTAACTCTTACAACATAATTAAGATTGGTTAATATTGTAAATTCTTGATATTCTCAATTTCAAAATATCACGTTACTTAATTTTAAGTGATTAAGTGATATCTGATATTCGTTTTCTCTCTGAACAAGCAATCGTACAGGGCTTTCCAATAAAGGTGTTATGATTTCATTCCAAAAAAGTTACACTAATTACACTGTTCAATTTGTTTATATTTCTTTATTCCACCTTTTTTTCAATACTTATTTTATATTTACACTTCTTCTTTATAAAAAAAATTACCAGCGCTTTGGTTAACAATTTGAAAAATTTAGTTAAAAGTTTTTAGTTCACTAATGTCGACGATCGTACCGCTGGCGAAAACCTTAGAGGTCACGGGTAAGACCGAAAAAGAAAAACTCAATCCGATGTGAGCAATCCTTTTTGTATCGGTTGTGGGTGGTGAGAAAAGCGATGTGTTGGTGTGTAGTGTGGTTGGTATGATGTGTAGATGTGGTTGTGTGGATGACATGTTGTGTTGTATTGGGTTGTGTGACCTTTTGTATGTTGTGTGTGGATTTTGTGCGATGAGTGCTGCGAGGAGGATATGTATAGCGTAGCAAAATATCGCACGACCGGATGTCGCATAAACAGCTAAAAATCTATGACTTCAAATAACTCCACAAGAAGCAGTGTAATGATGTTACATCATAACTTCCTGGATGCCTTTCAATGTTACAATTTCTTGAAATAATTGAATTTCCACGCTTTTCTCACAATAATTCGGTTGTTGCACGTAATCTGTGGCTCGTAGCCCCGTCTTGTTCGAACCAGATGTCGTCAAGATCAACTTCTTTCAATTGCGGTCATAAAAAGTTGGTTATTATCGATCTATACAACTCTCCATGGATGGTGTAGGCAGCTGCATTTTGAAAGAAATACGGACTGATGCTTCCATCAGCCCAAAACGTAATGGTTGTTCATGAATAATTTGTGGATTTTCTCACACCAAAATCGACAGTTTCGTTTATTTACCGCATTACTCAGATGAAAGTGAGCCTCATCGGAGAAGATGATTTTTTTTTTTTTAAATCGGCATCATTTTCAAGTTGTTCCTAAGCAAAATCAGTACATATTTGTATATACACGAAGTTTGCAATGGTCCAACAGTAGTGAGAACAATTTTATATAGATGCAAGCCCAAATCCTTCCTTAAAATCTGTCAGGTTGTGGTTTGAGACAGTCCTAATTCTTGGGAACATCTTGGAATCGATAAATTGCGAACTTCAGTAACACTTTATCGTCGATTTTATTACATCACCAAGTTAACTTATGGTATTACTTATCATATTACATTACCCTCATACCTTATTATGACCACTTTTATCGTCATATTGTAAATATACATATATACATATATCTATTTTTTCACATCAAATAAAGCGACATTTCCATCAACGTTTGCACTCTCTGTCCATAATTAGTCATTTTATCGCATCCTTTGATTTACCATCATCATGTGATATCTATTGCCTCAACATCGAAACATACATATTGTATGATCAAATTGGTATTAGAAATATTTATATATACTAGCGCGTAGAAGTAATTCTAAAGACATCTGTATTATTTCTTGATTACCAAATAACAAGTACATTGTATTATTGTATTGTGTTCACTTCAAAGAAAAAACTATCATCCCATCAGCAGTATTTTAATGCTGAAGAGACATGCTAATTTAAGTTCACGTAAAGTGTTAGTATTTATTTAATCTTGTCAATATCGCTTACAAAGAGGGTTATACTGATTTGGTATGGAGTTTCTAAACATAGCATCAACGCTAATTTCTGCTGAATGACACACATGACATAACATCACATCTAATTCTGCGCAATCTGCATCAGCGTATGAGTCACGGTGGCGAAACAATTTGCTATGCAAATTCACCGAGCACACAAATAACCCACTAACAAGAACCCTTATCTTAAAGACTGACAGAATCGTGACCGATAAAAAACAACAACAACAACAATGTAACAATCACAGAACAGAAGGCTTGGAAGCATAAAGTGCTATGTTGTGTTGGCGTTGACAACTTCGTAGTTAGGTTGTCTCAATGGATCTGGGATAATTAGCATAAGCAAACGCAGAAGAATTCTTCCGCAGGTGGCAAACAAATATAAATAAATAAATGATCAAATCTTTACAAAGAGCAAAGTTAGAATTCTTACCAGAGCATTTGCGAACCATTAATTGGCGCGGGCAGTCAACACATGCCGCATTTAAGGGGTGCGGGGAGTATTAATTGCCAGCAAAGAAATCCATCAACAGCTAACATTTAGAGGCTGAAGTGTAATCAATAATTGTTGGCACGTCGAAATAATTTGAGAGTTAGAGAGGCGCGCGCGGACTTCTGTCTAGAAGTGAGGGTGTGCGCTTACACAATTTATAACTCGAGTTGCCATTTTGCATAAATCTTTAACAAAATTAATTGCAAATGCAAATTTCAAGCGAATGACACTTCGTCTGAAAGATAAACCGAAAAATTACACTTAAAGCAATTACAAAAACAAACAATTAAAGATAAGCTTAGCATCGGATCGCTATCTGGCATCAGGCAAGGTTAAACGCTTGTTACTGCACAGCCAACTTGCTGTCACTAAGTGCACTGAGTCATTACTACAATGCAACAATTTGGCTGACAAATTGTCAAACAAGCGAAACACTCCTCCGAACAAACACTCAGCAGCGCTTCGGACCGGGTGAAGCCCTGCCAATGGAGCATTGTATGCAAATGCGTAGTGTTGACGCCAACAAACATCAAGTGGAGAACAACAAATTGTTGTGACATAAATTATCCGAAGATGCAGAAGGTCAAATGAATCGAAAGCGACTAAGCTTTAACGGCAGGGCAAGATGGATGGGACAAAAGAGTGAGAGAGAAAGAGCAATGAGCTAAACACCCTCAGCTGTATTGGCTGTGGTAGAGAGAGCAAAGTAATTAGCAACAAACGAGCTAACTAAATTGAGCGGAGGAAAACAGGAGGCCCGAAAAGAAGGAAAATTGAATGAAAGAGGTCCCTAAAGGGTCAAATTGAACTCAGAACTTTTTAAGCAACCCGAAAAGAGCGCTTGGACTGCTGATCCTATAAAACCAACTTTAAACTTGAGTGAAGCTGGCTAAGTACTATATAGCAATATATTTACTACGGATGTTTATATACAGATTTGAAAAGATTTGACTGCTATCTTTAAATCAAGAATACTGAGATCTCTTCTGAGGATTGGGTAGCTTTTAGAATCCGGAACTAACTGAAACTAACCCGGATTTTTAACCGTTTCCCCGACAAATGGCTTTACGTAACCGCAGGAGATCTGCATTTTTATCCGGCCAAACAGTGTCAAACCCACAGCTTTCCTTCTTGCAACAATAACAACAACTCCATCAATTTAATCTGACGAACCGTAACATCACAATAGTGAACTATTGTTGGAGAACACTTTCTCTTGACTTCCATTGTTAGGAGTCCTTCTGTGTTTTTTTATTTCAATGGCGGAAAACTATTTCCCTTACTGCGAAAAGCTGTCGCATTGACTGTCCGTATGTAAGTTTGATTCTGTTTCGGTTACGCAGAGCTGACTATTATTTTATCATTTTTGAAACTATTGTTTGAACTTAAACTCACGTCAAGTCTATATCTATTTCTCTGCTCTACATAACTAGTATCCAAAAATGTATGTTAAATTCAACCAACAAAGTCATTATCTGCTTACGAGAGAGACAAAACATTAATTTATTCACGAGCTTCATCGGGGTTATGAGAAAAAATAACCGATATTAAAACTATTCCTCTCAGCCCGATATGCTATTCATTTCATTTCATTGATTTTACCATGAATGTACCCAAAGAGTTGGTGTTGCCTTACATTATTCAGTGTTAATCAGGCATTAAGAGCGCCCCTTTTACAACCGGCTTACACATTGGCCTAACCTGCCACAATGGCCGCAAGCGCTACGCAAGAATTATCACAAATTTGGGGTGCCAGAAGCAGACACAATCACGTTTGTTGCGCGTGTAGGTGAATATTTCGTCGCGGCTAAATTGAGTTATCTCTTCGAAGCTCTAATTTTATTCATGACCTGAATACCTATTAGCACGTTGTATAAGTGTAGCTCGTGATCTGTGTTGCAGTACATCCAGTAGTCCGCACTATGACCGCCGTTGCCACAGCAGCTGTTACACTGATGATTGCGATGCTCATTATTTAACACTGCAGCGGTTCATCAGTTCACCAGAATCAATATTATTCAAAAATTGTGGTTGTAATTTCCATTGGCTGCAATAATCGGCTGAAAGTGCGAACGTGAATCATTCAACAGAACAAATATTCGTTAAGCAATGCAAAATATACGAATATATTGGTCTAAAAATAATATTTTTTTTGTCGCTTTTCAGAATTTCGGTCAGAGTTCAGATGACGTCGTCTATCTATCATCTATTTGCCAGATAATATTTGACATTCAATCTGTTTGCCGACTGACATCTATTCGATAGCATTAATCTGGCATTCCTTTGACAACTAGCTTCCGTCATCTGCTTGACAACTGTCACCTAACATCCATCTGACTAACGTTCAACTGCTATTACTGTCTTCCATTTGTAAGCAGCCTTCTGATGAAGATTATGACACCCATTTCATGTTTGTTTGATAGCTGTCATCTGCCACACAATTGACAGCTTAAATTTGACATTTATCTGTTTGAAAGCCACCACTCTGACATTTCTTTGACAGCTGCCTTCGGACAATCGTTTGACTATTGGCATCTGAGAAAATCTGGCTTATTTTTGACAGTTGTCATCTGACATCAATCTTCGACTTCACTATGAAGTTCTTCTAGTTTGTCGGTTACCGTACTATCCACTCGTACTATTTACTCTTTTATATAATGTAGTCCTACATCTTCCACATGTACTATGTTTGTTGTTATCATAACTCATAGAATGTTTTCACAAATATTTACAATTCGAAGACTCTTGTAAGTTCGTTCGAAGTGCTCGTCTGTTTGTTTAATGGAATTTCATGTTATCTACTAGGCGAACCAGGGGGCAGAGTTCTCTAAATAGCCAGATATACATACAAATTCAACATCTGCAGTAGTAAAAATAACTTCAACAACTAAGGTATCTTCGGCTTCCTACCATCTGCATTATTATTATTTTATGTTTTTTTTTTTGCTTTGAGATATGTTTACAAGAAAAACAAAGTAACTGACAAGGTCACCGTATCGTGAAAATATGTAAACTCAGTACGACTTCGTTCAACGCTATTTATTCAAGCTTTATTTGGTTGGTTTAGTTTGATCTCACTGTATGGGGGCGCTGTATGTGCGATGATTCTCTATGATTTTTAGAGATGAAGTTGCGATTCGGATTTGCTTTCGCCGTCTATTCAAAATCTGTCTAAGTGTTAGTCAGGAACAAAGATAAGTAGATATGACTAAGTATTTCAGTTCCGGGGATGGATTGTCTTTTAAGACTTGAAATATAGTAGTTTACTTTTACTTCTTCTTTTTTTTATTGTCATAGACACCGCTTACGCGGTTATAGCCCAGTTTACAACAGCGCGCCAGTCGTTTCTTTTTTTCGTTACGTGGCGCCAATTGGAAATTCAAGCGAAGCCTGGTCTTTCTCCACCTGGTCCTTCCAATGGAGTTGGAAGTCTACCTCTTCCTCTGTTTCCCCCGGCGGGTACTGCGTCGGATACTTTCAGAGGTGGAGTGTTTGACTTAATTCTTTTAATTCGCTGAACTATGTCAATGTCGTCGTATATCTCATACAGCTCATCATTCTATCGAATGCGATATTCGCCGTGGCCAACGCATAAAGGACCACAAATCTTTCGCAAAATTTTTCTCTCGAAAACTCGCAAAGTCGACTCATCAGATGTTGCCATGGTCCATGCCTCTGCACCATATAGCAGGACGGGAATAATGAATGACTTATGGAGGTTAGCCCGTGTTCGTTGAGAGAGGACTTTACTTCCCAATTGCCTACTTAGTCTGAAGTAGCACCTGTTGCCAAGAGATATCCTGCGTTGGATTTCGAGGCTGACGTTGTTGGTGATGTTAATGCCGGTACCAAGATAAACGAAATTTTCTACGATTTCGTAGTTATGACTTAACAGTGACGTGCGAGCCAAGCATCATCGGCGTACGTCAGCAACTGTACACTCTAATAGAAGATGATACTTTTAGTTCTTCATCTCGAATTATTTTCTCCAGCAGAAGATTGAAGAAGTGGCATGATAGTGAGTCGCCTTGTCTGAAACTTCGGTTGGTATCGAACTGCTCTGATAGGTCCTTCCTGATTCTGATGGGACATTCTTGAAACTCTAAAGTGTAAAGTGTCGAATACAATTTTTCGTTTTCTAAATGATCTAAGAACGAGCTAACCCTTTAAATAGAACAGTCAGATACCAAAGTCTGAAGATAAGTGGTTGAAAGCGCCACTGAAAAAAAGTAAAGTAATAAAAATCCCCAACAACTCAAAAAGCTGACTAATTCATATATTTATATATGAACTGTATCTATGCAAATTGTTCAGTTTTTATTTTTTTCGTGTTTTCCTCTGCTCTTTGTCGCTGCTGACAAGCGAAAACGCGCTGCACTGGCTGTTATTATTGCTGTTGTTGTTGCTGCTTCTGGTGATATTTGTTCATTTTGCATTAACAATAATTTTAATTGTTAAATCACGTTCAAAAGCAAAAGCAATTATCCAACTGGCAGCACATAGCGAACGCCGGCGTCATTATCAGCTCCGCCCGCCCTTACAGTGGCCCGTTGACCACATCCACAACCACGGCATAGCAAACGAATTTGCACCAGTTTATTAAGTCACTTGCAATTGCAGTTCATGCCGTTTTTGACATTTGCTATTTAGTTGTACTTTTCTCGCTTTCCCCCCTTGATTTCTTCAAGCTAGCGACCTTTTCCGTCATTTGTTGTTATTAGTGATTATTTGTAATCGAAATATTTACATTTGTTGATTTATAAATATATATAGCATGTGTATTTATTTATATTATATATATATAATATCTTTTATATATAAATGTATATGAAAAAATCATAGCGGTACACGAGGGCTTTGAATGCACATTACTTGCTTGTAAATACGCTTGTATGTGAGGGTGTGCATTGCGGGCGGGAAAATTGTGCATCAATCACTAGAAGACTTTCTTGCACATTGACCGTCGCTGCCTACTGGTTGTACACACACATATACGAATATCATATCGTAGAATTCGCCGCATGACGCTGCGCGGAAGAACTCGCTAAGCTTAGGCTCCATGACTAATCGCTTTTAATTCGACTTAAAAGTCTTTAAGTAATCATCAGTGCAGGTGCACCACTTGCTGACGGTGGCCGCTTACATATTTATTCATATACATTTATACTAAGGTGGGTAAAAAATCGGATATTTTTCCATTTCGCTTACCAAAAATTAAGAGAAAGATTATTTACGGACGATCTGTGGCCTGGAAAACCAAAGTGAGGGACTTGGCTGAATTTTTCATTGTTAAGAATGGTTTATCTCGATATCTGACGAAATTATGAGTTTTGTAGAAAAAAGTTGTTTGACAAAGTTGTAGGTTGAGAAAGGATCTATAACTTCTGTGTATAGACTTTGTTCACATAACCTCAAAATTTATTTGAAAAATTCGCATAACCAAATTTTTGGAGTTTTTATTTTTTTCTTGTACAAACATTTTTTCTTTCAAGAAATTTGGTGGAATCTTGCCTTCTAATGCTTTAAATATAACAAAACATATATATGTAATATATATATTTTTTTTGACCCACCCTAATACAAATATGTAAATATTGTAAGTACGCACTTGTGCCAGCTCGGTACTTGCAAGAACGTGCAGCTACTTACATAGATATGTAAATTAACAGATCTTTAAAGACATGTGTACTTATGCATAATTACGAGTACATATGTCGGTAATGTGCATGCAGGTAAAAATTCGTAAACAAGTCATCATATCTTGCGCTTTAAGCGTTTCTTTAATGGTTTTGATTATTGCACTGTGGCGATAATTAAGCTGTGATTGTGATTAATGACGCATACGACAGCAACGCCTTCCTATATACAGATATGAACATTTACATACAAATGTACATACATATATATAAACACTATTATCTATTAACGCCTACATATTCACATGCTGTATTCTTTAAGCTTTCGGCAGTCTTTATTTCATTCATAAAAAATTACCTCGAAGTCTAAATTTAATTAGCATACTCACTAAAAGACAATATATGTATATATATAGTATAAATATGAGAACTGAGTGAACAAAAATGTAATTTTTTCGGAATTTGATTACTTAATAACTGTCTTTGATTCTCTCTTTTTTGGTTTAAGCTCTGCTCGCTCTTAGAAAAGTTTACAATTTATTGATTTATTTCGAGAGATTATGTCAATTTCTTATCAATCTGTTTTACTCCAGCTCTAACTCTTTGCTAGAGTTGTTTGTTCGATACCATAAACATAGTATATTAAATTTGCCACTAGTTTTATATATGAACAGCGTGACGTCCGTCTGTCTGTGTGTCTAAGAAGCTGCTCATTTGTCGGAAATGCTGGACTATTATAGGACTTGCTATATAGTTACTCATATTGTTAGTAGTACTGACTAGTCAATATAAAGTCCTTGTTAGGAAAAAACATTTATGTATTTCCCAAGATATCTTCATGAAACTTGGCACAGAACATTGCTTAAGCTTCATGCTCCGAACATATTGTTCAGTTCTAAACAAAACAGTCACACTTATAACTTTTCCGATCCATCAAGATCTTCTTAAACGATATTTTTTCTTTATTTGTGGAAAGCAAGATAGAAATTAAAGCTTTGTTGCAGACAAAGTTATGGTTGTTTCTTGTTACTCCATTTACCGGTTTCCAAAATTAATGCTTCCCTCAAAACAAGTCTCTTGTCTGCGAATAACTGCTTTGTGTTTGAAATAATACATCGGAAAACCATTCGGTTTATAAAATTTGTTAAAACAGCTATAGAGTCGTTTTCTCTATATCTGATTAGCAGCCATCTGTCAGTTAAGTTGTAGTAAAAAATGGTTATTTACCGATAGTTAAGTTAGCCAAAAMATAAATGACAGATGGAAAATTGAGAAATCTGCCCTTACTCTTTTAATAGTCTAAAATTATTCCAATAGTTAACTATTAGAGAACATTTGAGAATTTTTACTCTTGTTAAAGTTAAAATAGCAGCGAATAGATAGAAATTTCTGCCATAGCAGAGTTGAACACAATAATTACTGGAACCTGCCTTGCTGCAAGTTCAACCGAAAAAACTTATCAAATTTCGTTCTTTCATGGTCGTCGCATCGTAAATTAATTTGAGATACCTTAAGTTAAGGGCTCTAAAAATCCGTAAATCATACTTTTATAGATTTCAGCAAAGCTTCAATTTCATGCTTTATGAACACGATGTCTTTCCTGTGTCAACGCAGCCATTTATCAAACAATTTTTGTTTGTATATACTAGCCCAACATTAGCCTTTTTTATAATTTTCTGAAATCGTTTAATCCATGAAAGAATAAACCTCTTCTATGGCATTTAATTCGTCGTAGCATGAATTATGACCTTCGTTAGCACCTTATTTTCGGTCAGAAATATTTTAAGTTTCAACTAGGCATGTTATGAAGAAGTCCACCATTTGGCTTAATTTTTCGTTTCTTATGTAAAAAAGTGGATCTAGGAACTGCGTTGTCTCAAAAACGCGGTTTAATGGTTTTCTGGTGTACAGTTAGACTACCACTTTCCGTTATCATTAGTTATACATTTTTTAAATTTTATTTTATTATTTTATTTTTTATTTTAATACGATGATTATCAGTAATAAAAATTCATTAAAATCAGTATTTGTAAAAATATTTGAATAAATACACTTTTTCCTTACAGCTTGCGAAAATTCCTTATCGCCTCCTTCTCCTATTGACTCAATCATCATTAATTGTGAGCAAATTATGCAGGTGTGAATTGATTCTCACGCTCGCCGCTGGCTTTTAAATAAATATTTGGTGAAATATTAAATATATTTCATTGAAATGTTCAAATATATCTATTTTCTAAAGTGGAAAGTGTATTTCGGTAATACGTGTTTCGTGTAAGCAGTGTTTCGTAGGTGCGTGTAATCAATTTATGTGCATAGTATGTGTTCGGGTTTTCGGGCGATCAAAAATATAAAAGTGTGTTCGGTTTTGGTGCGGTTTCGGTGAAAAAGTGAAATTATATTTTATATTGATACCAGAATTTGCAGAAGTAGGCGGATTCAACAAATAGCAAATAAATTGAAAACCTAAACGGTATTTATTTGGTAAGTCTATTAAATTGTATGTTATATATTTGTATTATACTATATACTTGTACTCCGTCTGGTTATGCTATAAAATTTATCATTAATTTGAAGTGTCTTACATAATAGTTAATTATTATATATTTTTTTATGAAAACATTCTATGAGGACTGAAGTGTAACAGTATGACTGCATTACCATTTAACTGACGACTATTAGTCGAAAGATTTCCAAGTAGACTGTGTGAGAGTGCTCAGAAGAGACTTATTTTCAGATTTTCAAAGAAAACAATAATCTCTAGGTTTCTTTCCTTTGGTGTAAGAATTGCTATCAGGGAAAAATATCTTTTCCTTTCGGAAAGAGATAACTTTCATGTTTCCATAGAACGGCTTGCTAAACTAAAAATAATTTCATAAATTTAGGTCTTCTCAATAGAACGTATACTTAATTTGTAAAGAAGGGAGAGTCGACTCTAATTTTAAGGGAACTTTTTTTAAGAGATCAGGTAAAGAGATCAGGTAAAGACCTTTTGCTAATTACTTCGAGTTATTAGAGAACCATTTGAATATCTGGTCCTAAAATGCCCAGGTTTCCTCCAAAAACCCAAATAATTGTCTTATAGTCCTAGTCTTCTAGTTCTAGTTCATGTATCTGACGACCGTATGTTTTTTTAGTATGGACCAAAAAAATATATATGAATAAAAAATTCCGCGTTGTTAATTGTCTCCCCTAGGCCTAAAACTAGTTACTTTCTAGTTCGTCGACCTATTGTCCTGCGTAAGGAGGGCTTTGGTTCAGGAGAAGTGCAAGCTGTTGTCATACTCGAAACGCCGCCAAACTGCCGAGCTAAGAGTATGAGACGAGTATGCTCCGTCATATAACGTATCTTAGTTTCACATTTGGAGGAAAAAATTAATTTTTTTTTATTTTCGCTTTCCTTGCTGAAAATTGTAAGATCATTTACTGGATCCCTCAAAAAATAAGGTATGCACTATCATTAGACGCTTAAAGTCTGTTTCCTCGTCCGAATTACAAATTTGCTTCACCTGAGTTGCCACCTGATCATGCCATAGGTTGGTTGATGGGCTCTTAAATTCCTGTGCAGTGTAACTCAAACTTTAAGTCATGACAAACAATAATTGACTTATTTGCACGTATTGTATAAATATAGAAATTAGTATTCGTGTATATATGCACGTATGTGTGCGTGTAAATAATTTATAAATTTGCACATTACGGTCACATATTTTGCACGATTTGTAGTGCACGTCAATCACGGGCTTGAAATATTTGCGGTTTGTCAACGCTGACTCCCCATATACATACATATGTACATATAGGCACAGGTGTATGCATAATTTTGTGAGTGATTCTGTAACAGTTACATGCAAATATAATAAAATATTAGTACTTGCAATTGCAATAACAAAAACAAAAACAAGCACCTGCCACAATTACTCGAATATACAATTAAAAGCCTTTATTTGTTTGTGTGTAAGTATGAGAATTACATTACACCCAATTGTAGTGGTGGATTGCATTTTGATTACCCTAGTAATCATACTCCCAAAAATCACGATCGTAACATCTATTAGAACAAGATCACGCTACGTTGCACCCAACACTAGTTACTGAAGTAGTCTTAAGGGCTTTGTTGTTCCTCGGGTAAAAAACAGTTTTTTTCAACAATTTTTTCTCATATAAAAAATGAAATATTTTATTAGAATTTTTTATTGTTACAAACATACAATATTAACAAAGAATTTCTGAAAGTTTGGGAAAAAATTATTTTAAAGTCGGCCATTGGGACGCCATTTCCGGTGACACTCGGAAAAAATGCGCCCTCGTTGGCAATATATCTCCTTACAGGATCATCTAAATTAGAGGACAATCCTTCGTTCTCGTTTTTCACAATTGTATCTCAAAGACCTGTGTAAAATTTTATGAAGATCACTTGAGTAGTTCTCGAGAAATCTTGCCAACCGACTTCAAAAACACAGTTTCGAGAAAACGCGTTTAAAGACGGCGCACTTAGTCTCAGTAGCCTCAAGCGCACAAGTTCTCAAGGCTGCATCTCCGAAACTATTGTTTGAATCAACTTGAAAATTAAGGATAATATTCTAGAGGTGTTGTAGAATTTAATAACATAATAAAAAAAATCGAGGTTTTGAAACGCGTAAATCCAGTAATCTCTTAACACAAGAAAAAATATATTTTCATTAACATTGCAAAGTCATAGAACATGGTCACTTTTGGTCGAACGCTAAAAAACGTAGGACTATTTCGGCAATTTAGTTCAGTGGCATCATTGCAAAGAAAACAAGAAAGAAGTTTTGTGCTTCGTCTGCCCCGAAGTTTAATACCTTTCACAGGTTGAAAGGGTCTAAAATTATCTGTAACTTAATTTCGAACGGTCAGTGCGTGCCTGGCCAGTGCTTAAGTGACTCTCGTGTCTCTATGTGATGGGGTTTGGATGTCACAAGGTGACTTCAGGGGAAGCTGGCTGTCAGCTGACTCTATATAAGAAAAACAGGCACCGTGGCTGGCCAGGTGACTCTCATGCCGCGATATGCTGTAGTTTGGAACTCACAAGATGATTTCAGAGCAAGCACATGATGCCAATCGTTCAGTTTGTATGACAGCTATAAGCCAGCACTGCATAACATGCGGTTAGAATTCTAACCAGATTTGCTTCCAAGCATAGTACATTTGGTCTACCTGGTTTTTAAATTTTTTTCAGTGTACTATTACGAGTTTGTATGTATTACTGTATATGAATAATAGCAATATATTTTAGTGAGTGTTATTAATTACGGAAAGCGTAGCGGTTTGGTAGTGTCGTTTTAACAGTATTAGTGCTATTTATGAACGTACAATTATGAGAAAAATATATTCACTGCAAACCTACATAAAACCGTAGTTTTTCAGGTCAAGCACAGTAACTCGCCGGCATTCCATACAATACTTTTGTTTTTAGGAAATTTTTACAAATTCAATTATTTTGTCAGATTACATGACCTAGTAAACCAAGTATCAAGATCGATCCTAACCCTTCAAAAACAGCCTTTATTGAAGTTTTTTGGAGAAATCAAACCGTACAAATTAAGTTTATGATGTGTGATTCCCACTAAAGTGCTAAGAGAGCTTAGCTGGAAGATTATTTCGATGACGAAAATTAAAGTTTTATATATTCTCCGACTCATAGATATGAAAAATCAAATAAAATTAGTAGGCTGGAAGACAAACTACCATAATCACTTAATTTTTGAAAACTTCTCATATTATGTTGCATATATTTTGCGCAATACTGTCGCCTATATGTACATATAATATATGTAGAACAATGCAAATAATAATTTTAATTCGCTTGTGGTCGAAAATAAATCCAAACATTCACCTACTTATTGGCGCAAATGAACAGTCAGATCAACAAGCGTGTGATCCCTCAACGAACAGGGGCAGTACGCGGTGAGTTGCTGACAGCAAGCTACATCTGCGTCTCATCCAATTAAAAACAACTTCAGTGAGTGAGCAAAAAGCCCTTTTTTGCGCCGAGCTGCATTGGGTTCTCATTATAATAATAGTAAGTTATAATTTACAACAACAACACTGCCATTTGACATTGTGCAGTGGGAAGAATTCGTGACCAAGGCTTTTGTTATTTATTTACTCTGCGAATGAGCGCTGGTTTTACCACGATTCATTGCTTGCTGCATATTTAATGTACAGGTGCGCATTGAACATTAGTTGGGCAGGGAAAATTCGTTGGTCAAGTGAGTCATGCAGAATGGAATCTTTATGATTTTTGTGATATTTTATTTGGAGATTTTTTGAAATTTTTAAAAAAATTTTACATTAACCCCATTGAGCAACCAAGTGAAGCAATATGTAACATCATTCGTCTAGTAACTCTTGTCGGAGTTAATTGTTGCATCTGAAGCGGCGATTTTCTATAAATATATTATGGTTTGTGACTTCTATTTTGTCTTTAAGTAGAGTTTGTAGAAATGGAATTTTCTTAGAACAGAGCATTTATAGTTTTGGAAGATATTTTCGAGTTTCAATATTTCACTCAATCATTATTAAATTAATTATGAAGCGTCGAGCTTTCTTAAGGAATTATATTCACTTGTGAATTCCAATTGATCTATTTTTTGTTTTACATGTATAGTATATCTAACACATATAGCGTAATGGGCTTCTGAAACTCTTTGTTCTCTTCTTAGATTATTGTTGATAGCGAAAACGATTTTCGACAATTATTCCGATTTTCAAGTCGCTCTTCACTTTCTAAAATAAAATACGATTTTGGGAACCACTCTATCGATCATTAGCTTTATTCTTCTATAGCAAAAAGTATTTTTTTTTTTTGGATTGGAGATAATTTTAATTGAAGCTAAAAAAACTTTAACTTCAGCCGAAAAAAGCTCAAATACCTATCACTGGGACATGTCTAATATATGAGGATATAAAAAGCTATATTTCCGCTCTGAACAATATACTCATATATATGCTGTAGTGTTGGATTCAATGTTCCTTTTGTTTACATTATGCCGATGTCATTGACCCCTTGTTTGTATTTTATGAGGTCAATGACCCTTGCACTTTGTTTATAATTAGACAAGTCCGCAACCTTTGATTACACTTAGTTAAGACCACAACCTTTGTTTACATTTTGATTCCATGACCTACTTGTTGACATTTCGGGGTCAATGATCCTTTTTGGCGCAGATTGTGAGCTCTCCCTTATGGTGGATTGGGATAAATTTCAATCGTCGGGAATGCTTTCGTCCGATCATATGCTATAAAGAAGCTTATTTAAGCTACCGTGTTTGAATAGCTCGGCCGGCAATCCATCGGCCCCGAGATTTTGCTGATCTTCAGACGGTTTTGAAACCTTCTGTTAGTCGACGCATCTTTTTCTAAAACTTTCGAGCATTACCCCTGTCGGCCAGCTTGTCAAGCTCTTCATACTCTCGGATTTCAGCCTCTCTCTTTTTCTGTCTGTAAATTCGTCTCGCTTCCCTCTTCAACTACCGGCATTTACTTACTCTCAATTCAATATTTCGTAGTAAGAAAATATCAGTTTATGGGTCGCAAGTTTCAGATACGAAATATAGTGATCTATTCAAATAGCGTGCTTTTCTAGTAAGAAAAATCTCTTAAGAGCTTGTAAAACAACTGAGGGATGTAGTATGGAACTTTTATAAGAAATGGGATGATAAGTTAATGTTTATATCTCACAAACCACTAAAATTATATTAAGCAAACCTGCTGAGAGCGAGTTCGATCCCAACACGAATCTCACTTGTACAGCTTAGAACGCTGGTCCGTTGTGATACCCAAAATCTCCTATATACTGGATCATAAGACGTTTACAATACGACAAAGCGTCTTAAGTATATCACAAATTTGTTGAGACGGCTAATATCAGTTTCGGCATGCAATGTGAAAATGGATTATAACCTCACTTCCGCGCTTATTTTGAAGCTTAATAACTACGTCAAAAGCATTAAATTTCACAGCCAATATTATGTCATAGGGGTCGATGGTAAATTTGTATAACAGGTGTGAAATCTTATATCTCAGGAATTACTCGATCGATTTCTACCCAATTTGGAGAATAAAATTATTCCAATATACTTATTTTACAATTTGGAAACGTACGAAATCCGACTCCAGCCACAATTACTTTATCACAAGTCATATATGTGACATGGTCTACGAAAAGGGAGCTAACGTGCAAAAACTAGTTTTCTGGGAAACAGCTGTTAAAAATCTCATCYTCCATCCGAATCAACTAAAAAGTGAAAATTGATTTTTTGGATTTTTTGACACCTAAGCCCCCTTTCCGTAGACCAGGTCACATATAATATATCAAATTTTAAGCTCCATACATGCCTAAAGGTCTACAAATTTTTCCTAATCGGATTATAACTTTTCAAGTCCCCAATTACCTTATTATATATATATGAATCCTAGTATGTACCTTGGACTGGTTTTTTAGCGAAAGTCGTTCAATCTCTGAGGTTTGTTATTGAAATTCGTCGAGGCAATTTCCCGCTAACGAGGGGCTTTTGTGTCAAAAATGAGTAAAATTGGGGCAATACTACCCCTAGCGCCTTAACAAGAAGTTTTCGAACTTCCGATTGACCTTCTACCAGAAATATCGGTCAATATATTAGTTATCTTAATGAAACTCAGAGAGCGTCTCTTTACAATAATATGTCTATGTGCCTAAACTGGATAGAATCGGGGCAACACCTCTCTCCTAATTCTCACATGCCTTATTTTTAAGTACGATAGCATTTTTTGATCGGCTGCACCTTCATTCAGCGCTTCCTTATTTTTTACTTTTATTTTTGTAATTTATTTAACTATATTTAATTCTGTTCGCTAAATCGAACTTGCTTCCCAGAATATAAATGCAATTGTCTATCTAATTCAATAAAAATTCCTTTTTTATCATTTGAGCAACGCTTTTGCCTTGTGATCTAAACATTCGTCAACCAAATTTGGACAACTGACAAAAGCAGCCAGTTCAATGCAAACCCTGAAATCAGTTAGAAATTTGTTACCAAAATGTCGCTTTTCCGAAAGGCAAAAGCGAAATACTGTCATTAAACTAAAACCAAAAATGAACTTAGAACTCGAGTCAGTCGAGTCATATTAACTTTGATCAATGTCCGCCCAACCCATCACTTGTTGTTTAAACACAATAATGCCCCTCTCCCTCTCTGCTCCCCCTCTTCACATTCGTCATTTGTGTATAGCCGAAGTTGTCAGCTGTCAACTGTCGGCTTTGCGCAGTGGCGCTGCTTTCGTCAAACCATCGACAATTAACGCGTCCACTCATGAGCCGTACGTTCGTCTGTCCGTCCCTCGCCTCGTCATCACTTCCACGGTTAATGATTAGACGCGCATTTCGCTCTTTATTTGTCGTTGGCTTACAAAGCCAGCTCGTATTTGTTGCCGTTATTGTTGCTTTGTGCGCTGCAATTAATCGCTTTCGTTGGAGCTTGCAAGCGAATGACAGTTGGAAGTAAAATACAAATACAAATAGTCTAAAGACTAGCAATACTAACAACTAGTAAGAAATGAGAAATTTCAAGTTCAAAACTCACATTATATTGGCGTTGCTGTTGTTGTTCGTTGCGGTACTGCTACATTGCCGTTGAGCTATCAAAGTGGCAATTTGTCAATCCGTCAAGCGTCAGCGAGTCACTCGGTCACATGGTCACCATTTTCATCGCTTTGCGCTTATGCAATCGCTTCGGTGGCATTCTTCTTTCATTTCAAGCGCAACAGCGTTCGTCTAATCAGCGTAAGCGTCGCAATAACAACACGCTCAGCACGAGTTGTGCGCTTCAGTAGGCAACGCCGTAATGCTTTGCGAAGCGACTCAACTGCCAAGCACTAGGAATGAAAGCGGCAGTTTGGTGCGGCGGAGGAGACACACATTTCTCATGGATCGTCGAGCTGTTTACGTGAGTGGAGCGCCGAAACGGTTGCTGTGCTGTGTTGATCACCTTTTTCGTGCTCAATGCGACTCTGTGTTATATACAAGTATACACTTATACTTATATGTATGTACTTATGCCTGTCTGTTTGTATGTGCCGCGAAACTCGGCTAGCGTTTGCGTTCCAAAAAGGGGCGGTTTTGAAATGAACATGAAAACCGAAGTCGTTAAAGTTTGACAGTTCTAAATTAGTTTCTTTTCAATGTCAACGTGTAACTACAATAATAACAACGCAAAAAAAAAAAAAACACCCAGAATACCAATGCTGTAAAAAATGAACAAAAAGTTGCTAAAAATATTAAGATAGTCTAACAAAACAACTAAAGTTTGAGAGTAGATATTACATACTGAATTTGCGAGTATTAGAACATTTACATTAAAATCAAGTTTCGATTTCGCTGTTTTTGATTTTTTCATAGAGTTCAGACCCGTCTAAAAGTCTTTGGCCTCTAGTACATAGTACACATTGATTCCGTCGACTTAGGAAGTGCTGGTATTAAACTTTAATCTGCTGGGTTATATAAAATTATGTAAGCTCGCTGTAGTGGCGGTTCACTTCCTGACTATGTCGTATATAATAAAATACGCAACTCTGGTGGTTAGTTTGAGTTCTCAAAAGTCGTTGGTCAAAAGATCAAATCAATCTGGGTCCTGTAATTGGAAATTTAAGTCTTTTCTAGCTGCTATACACCAGTGAAGGCTTTTTCCGGTAACCGTTGGAAGGTCAGAGGAATATACCAGCGGAACTAAGTGACTTATGATTATGATTATGGTTGAGGTTACTATATATCAATAATTTTGACTAATCTTCCTTGTTTACCATTGTTTTTTCGCCACTAAATAAATCTTCTTTCCATCCATTCGTCAAGATTATCAAGAGACTATATCCACTTGGAAGCCGCGTTATTTAGTGATTTTTTGTAAAGAAATTGTATTTAATGAGGTTTAGAACTGTACCTTAATGGTTGGTTGGATACTTGAAAAGGAAAGCTCATCAAGGATGGACCTCAAGCGGACGAAGTTAGACCATAATTAGGCCCAGTGGTAACTAATTCAACTATTATCCATCAACTTGGTGGATTTGGTAAAAAACTTGATTTTTTTCCGCCCCAGCTTTTTAATGTCTCCTAAGTTGAAACATTGGGACCCGCGAAACATGTCTCATCTCATATGGCTTTCTATTGCCTAAAAGTAGGAGCTTTTTGGTTTGTCCATTATCAACCCTAGGAAACTTTTTGGTGTTGCGTACGGTATTTGTGTTCCCAAACCTGAAGTGTTCTTCTAAGGTTCATTGCTTCAAACAACCCTTGAAGGAGCTGAACGGTGTGGGGCAGCTTAGGGGAATTGTGTGTCTCCAGTCTTTGATCCGTCAATGTATATGTAGATTTCGCCCTTGGAACTTGTGATATATCACGCACGTTGCCGCGTGCCTCACATCGAGTTGATGGCAGGAAATGTTAGGAACGAGACACCAGGGTAATAATAGAGCATCTCTTTTGGACTTATCTCGCACTAACGAGGCAACGCGTAAAACATTTGGGGCCCACGTTATGAGATACTGGAAGAGGTACCGATAGTGAGGCCGGAGTTCCAATTCGCGTCAAACTACTTCTCATAAGCCGCGTAACGGTACCCCCTCTAGTATCGCTACGGACAAAACTGGACTACGCTTGGCGCACGTTCCTGCCAGAATGAGAAAGAGTTTAAGTTGTTCGAAAAGTGTACTTAAAAATTTAAAATATTAAGAATTTTTTATTAATATTTATGCGAAGAATGCAAATAATTTTCAAACGCGCAGACGTGCAGCAGACATGAATTATGTAATGAACTGTCGAGTGTCTGGCCACACTAATGGTCATTAAGGTGGCTAGCGTTAATGAAGCGATGATGGCGTTTTTTTTTTTGTATTGCCATGACATTAAATATTAATTTTTACTTGATTAAAAGAAAAGAAAGAATTTTTAGGCGCCAACGCATATCAACAAGCTTTAAAGCCCAAGTGGCGCGAAGATTAAATTATTAAGGCTAGCTCATTGCCTTGGGAGAGCCAGAATAAATGGAAAAAGGTTAAACAAAAGTAAGGGTATGAATAAAAAATCAATAAAAAGAAACGCCAAAACCACGCTTTATGACTTCGAAAATAAATAATAAAAAAAAGGAGTCTTAGCATACTTTGCCTTCACATTGTGCTTATGAAGCATCTCCAAAAAGCATACGGATCTTAAATGCTTGCTTTGGTTTGCAGCTGTACAGCTTAGCACTACCAAACCTTTTTGTGGAATGCCAAATAGAGTAAGAAGATGTGCTTTCTGGTGCCACAAATGACTTCATAAAGTTCGCACACACTAACACACATGCACATGCAATAACTGTCAAGTGGTGACAGATATTTATGACACCACTTCATTTCGTCTCATTTCATTTCATTCAATTTGAACTTAACCAACAACAAACGTCTGCCTTGTCGCCTCTAATGTCTCTGCTTGTGACCCTGCTCGCTGCCGCTGCAGGCAACTGTTTTTCGTTTCCTGTTGTTGTTGCTGGTGGCGTGCTATTGCATTCACAAAATTTCTCCGCGATTTCTGGCTGCTTTCATATGGCGTTGCTATTATAGTGGGAGTGACAGTTTTGAGAAGTAATCTAAAGTATTTATAAATCAATTTTAGGAATTTTTGGTTGTGTTTAGGCATGATTTTATGCCCATAATACTGGCCAATTTGAAAGACATCTTAATGAAAAAAATATAAGAAAATGTGCATTTCTCTTATTTTTAGTCAGTTAGATAGATTCTTTGTTACTTGAGTCAGTTGAATGCGATGCAAACACTTTTTTATAACTAACCTCACTTCTGACTATTTGTAGAAGACTCTAAACTAAACAATCAAGCTGAACGAAAACTTTATAGCAATTGTCAATAACCCTTATCAGTCAAAAACTATAGACTTATTGAGTGTATGACTGTTTGAGCTCGGTTAGTGTTGTCGTAGCTAAAAATAGTCAAATGGACCACTAAACACATCAAAAGTCATTGGCTTCAGGTCGTTGTCCTTGCTTAAGATAAACAAAAGGGCCATTGACCCCAACAAAGGGCATTAACCTCAGGGCTGTTGTCTCGGCTAAAAATCAACAAAGTGTTATGGGCCTCCTCTTGCTAAAGGTAAACACAGGGGTTAAAGATTTCGTTAAAGGCACAGAAGTATCATTGACCTCAGGCATGGTTGTTAAACTCGCTAAAGGCAATTTTCGGTATTGGACTATTATTCAATCTAACCATAAGCTCAGTGTCGATGTTGTTACTAACTGTTGATCTAAATGTCCAAACCCCCATTTACTAAAAGATTTCGAATATTCTGGAAATTTTTCTACAGACTTGTGGCTATATATAGTCCCCAATTAGGAACGATTTTTAATGTACTTATAAATGAGTAGAATTAAATTATCATCCTGCAATATTCAGTAAATTTTAGATCTGCTTGGTGCGTATTTGTGCTCTTTCACCAAAGAAAAGAGTTTCGAAACATATTATCCACGACAAAGCCATAATATCTGACAGCTAGACGTTTAAGAAGATCATGAAGAAACAAATAAAAAAATTTTATTTATGACCAGATTTAGTTGAGTTCTGCGCGCTTACTTGACTTAAAAGGTGCTTTTGATAATTTTTCGAATGATTTCGTTTTATTCTACATTTTGTTGGCTTAAAACGACTTAAAACCACTCTTAGCCGAGCTCGACTCGCGCGGATGGCTTTTGGACAGCATGAGTGGGCTTTATTGACAGCGACAAAGTATGGCAGCTGATGCTGCTGCCAGGTATCGGCAACAATGTCATTAAACATTTCAGCTGTGTGCTGCTGCTATTGCAGAAATGACGGAGGAAAAACAACTGCCGGATAAGAAGATGTGAGTGAAAAAATTAAGAAATATTACGTTGCTCAAGAAGTCAGTTTTGGAAGCGCGAATTATATTTAAAAGATACTGATATATGTATAGATATGGTTTGGTGCGAGCACAAGTTGGTTTGATGTAGTTGAAATTTATTCAATACGTATTAGAATTATTACTTAGAGAATATATGTATATTCAGAAAATAGTAGTGATCTACATGTCCAACTTATTTGAAAAATCTTTCTCCTAAAATAAATCTTTCTTCATAGTATAGCCTCAGATAAGTCCCAACAACATAAGGCGGACTTTATAGGGCTTCGGAAATAAATCACACATTTTTTAGTTTTCATTTTTTTTTGGGAAGAATAAAGAGGAAACTGAACGAAGTATTCATATGTATATATTTGTTTCAAGGTCTTCATAAATAATATGTAAACATAAAGTTTACTCATAAAAATGATCTAAAAACTTCGGGAATCACATTAAGTTATTTTTAGATTTTTATTCTTAAAAAAAAAAACAAAAAAAAAAAAAAAACACTCACTTAAATATCCAAGCACAGACAAAGGTTTTTTATTCCAACAATGAAGTCCTTAAAGTCGTAATATCTTTCTGGACGGATTTGGAATAAAAAATAATAATTTCGATCAACCGTGGTAGGGCTTTCACAAAATTAATCTTTGCTTCCCTATAGGTTTCTAATGTTTCGTTCTGATGTCAATGACATGTTTGCTTATATTCTGCGAGGAGAACCACCCTGAGGTCAACCTTTAGTGAAGTCAATAACCTCTTTGTTTATCTTTATCCATGACGACAACCTTACTCAATTTACAATGATCCTTTTGCTCGACGATTGCGGTAAAATTTTTAACCTTTTTCATAGAAACTTCTTTCAGTCCAACCATTTGTAGAAGATGCTTTCGAAGGTTATCAGATGTGTGCTTATTGTCAAACAAACCAAAATAGCGAGTTTGAGACAACGGCATTTGGTACTATTTTCATAATGCTTTATATTAAACTAAAACTGTAAACTTCCACTTCGATGCACTTACTCAGAATATAACCCCCCGCGACTATTAGCAATAACCACTCTCGTCACGAATTTACGTTTAAAACTTTCCATCGTTCAGGCGAAATATCTGCCTTGGAAGTACTGAAATCGGAGAGTCACAAGTTTTATGCCTGGGTTAAATTGATTCTACATACTTCATTCAGCTCAAGAAGTAAAATCGAAAGCTCAATGTTTCTCAATATTAGCTTGTAATCCTGAATTATATATAGATATTTCCCATAACCTTGCTCCTAACTTTGGCAATGCCCGCAGCAGTGCAACTCAGCTTAGTCATCTCTCTTGATTACTCTTCCACAACATTATCGTGCGCATATTTTTGTATAAATATGTATATAAGTATACTGTATATATAAGCATATTGTATATATGTATAAGCATGCATATAATTATGTATTTATGCGTGTTCCGCCGCCGTATTATCGTGCATTTTGTCGCATAACTTCTTAGCATTAACACGGCGCACCTTATTTCCTTCTGAGCTGCCCGAATTTTAGTGGATTTCTTTTTTGTATATTTTTTCTGTTTTTGCTTCAATTTTTTAATTCTTTATGATGTTCGCATTTCAATAATACAAGAAATTTTATTTCGTCTTACCGACGTTCTTTCTCAGCAATATTAAGCTACACATAAATATATCTTCATGCGCTTATAGAAATGTCGATCCACGCATTTATTCATGTATTTCTTGTATTATACTTTTTGGAGGTCAACTGCTTCCACATATGCCTGTCGGTTTGTATGTTGGCGCTTTATCAATGACCAGCAAAAAAATATGTGCTGCGGCGTTGATTTTTGCAGAAACCAGAATTCTTCAAGTTGGACGATCTTTAATTCTTTATTTCTTCCTCTCTTAATTTTTTCTCAATTCTGTTGTTTTTTTTTTGTGACGATTTTATTTTATTTTTTTTTATGAAACTGCTTCCTTCATAAACAAGTAAGTGCAGCCAAAAAAGTCGCTTTCTGCGAGATATCTTCATAAATTTGCTTATTTACCGCTTATAGCAACGTCATTACAAAAATGGCATCCGCTGGAGCGACAAAAATTGTTTTAACTCTTTAAAGATAGCAGACCTAAAACCGAGTTCTCTGTTGAATTACAGCAAAAGGTTTTATTGTCGGTATCTTTCCACTTTCGTAAGGCTGCTTCCAATAAGCGCCCTTGAAGACTACTTCTTGTTGCATGTTATCCGGATTGTGGAAGCCACTGCTGGCGATTTGCTGCAGGAAATGTATTTTGAATTTTGAAACCTTCACTGCAATACATTATATTTGTTGTAAGCGATCACACAAACAAGCCATTTCATTAACTTCTAATGCTGCAACTACTAGAAATATCAATTTGGTATTTGTCTTGCCTTCCCGAAGATGTATGCATTTAAAGCTTTAAATAGAATATGAATCAGACGGGCTAAGAACTAAAACCAAATAATGTGAATAAATAAGGTTAGTCGACTAGAAATAGCATTGCTCCCGGAAATCAAAAGGCACATGTCGAAAAAAAAAACTTCCAAACTACTGAACGGTTTTCTGTAAACGGTATGTTGAGTATTCAGGTCAAGGGTTTAACAATTATAATACTCGCTGACTTTTGGTGACGTCAATGACCCCTTTGCTTCCATATAGGGAGCACCGAAACCTTTCTGTGGTCAATGACCACTTTGGTTACACTAATCGAGGACAACAACCCTGTAGTCAATGGTCTCTGGATTTACATTTAGGCTGGACAACTACCCTGAGTTTAACCTTTGGTAAAATCAACAACTTATTTGTTTATTGATATTCACGACATCGACCTTACCCAAGGTCAATGTTTCTTTTGTTAATTTTAAGCCAGGACAACAACCTTGAAGTGAATCATGATGATTCTTGTTGATGACGATTGCGTTAAAGTTTCTGACTTTTTTCGTAGGAATTTCTTTCAGCCCAAGCATTTGGATTAGATGCTTTCGAAGATAAGCAGATGCGTGGATAGTTTCAAAAATCAGTATTTGGTACTATTTTCATACGAATTTATATTAAAATTAAACTTTAAACTTCAATTTCAAACCACATATCATCAATTTATATTCAATTATCTAATATCCATTCCCATATTTGAAAAAATTAATATCTGGTAGGTCTTCGAACAAGGTTTTTCGCTTAGCGGATTTTCAAACAATTTATTATTTGTTGGTGATAAAAAACTTGTGAAAATGTTGGACTACATGTGCCAGAAAACTATTGAAAAACAATTGGTTTTTCATGGCAAATTTGCGATTTCATGCTGTATTTTTATCAGAATTATAAAAGCTTCTGCAGAGTTATAATTAATAAATATATTATATATATATTATATATATATACAAATCAACTTTTATTACTTTAGGTTTTTCTGTTTATTTTGCTTTACCGCTTCCTTGCTAAGCTGAAACAACAGTTTTGAATAGACTTGTTCCATTTTGTTGCCGGCAGCTGAAGAGTTATTGTGTGTTTGTCTTCAACTTTTATTCTTCTTCCACATGTCTTTCAACATTTCATTCCTTTGTGGTTATATCGAGTGCTTGAAGACGCAGCTGTAATCTGCTAAGAGAAAGAATTCATTTGGGTTTCAAAATATGTACGCTTGACTGTATGCAAATTGAAATCGAAAGCAGCTTCTCACACCCATTCTCGGTTTCTTCATTTTTGTGCAGAGCGCGAAAAAGTCAAAAAAAAAAAAACAAGAGAACCATAAACAAATGAAATCAAGAAACAAGTCGTTTAAGCCACTTGCAAGCGCTCAAGGTCAGTGTTATGGCTTCAAGCGGAGGCAGCAGCAGCTTAAAGGAAAAATAAACAGAAAGAACACACAAAAAAATCTTCACTTTTTGTCAAAGCCAAAAAACGTGTTCTTCTGCTGTTCCCTACAAACCAATTTTATTCATGTTGCTGCCATTTCGGCTGCTGTCGCTGATCCGCACCATTTTGCTCAACATTGGTTCGTCTTCGGCGGCTTCTTTACCTGTGAATTAATGTTTTTTTCAGAGTTTTTGTTGACAATGTCGCTTCGCAGAATTGCAAAGTAGCGCTAATTAGCGCTTTGKCGTGCCCGCGCAAGTCATGCTTTCTGTACCGTTAAACGCCGGTAAACCAGTCGATATCCATCGGTTTGATTATGCTGCGCTTTATTGATTTAGACATGAAATATTTCGCTAAAAAAGTAGAAATTTGCCTAAGTCGACTTAAGAAATATTGTACATAAAAAGGCTTCTTTACCTGTGAATTAATGTTTTTTTCAGAGTTTTTGTTGACAATGTCGCTTCGCAGAATTGCAAAGTAGCGCTAATTAGCGCTTTGGCGTGCCCGCGCAAGTCATGCTTTCTGTACCGTTAAACGCCGGTAAACCAGTCGATATCCATCGGTTTGATTATGCTGCGCTTTATTGATTTAGACATGAAATATTTCGCTAAAAAAGTAGAAATTTGCCTAAGTCGACTTAAGAAATATTGTACATAAAAAAAATATTTCTACATAAGTTATTAGAAATAAACTTTATTTGTCTTCTTTTATTATAGCGCATGCTTAACGACATGCTTTGACAGAGATTCGAAATTCCGACGCAAATTTTTCTTTGCGATAAACATTATTAATAATTTTTTGCTAATGCCGACTTATGCCATTTTTCTGTTACCTTTAAATTCAACGCAATTTAAAATCAGTTTCTCAAAAAATTGTATTAATTTCAAGCAATTAAAGCGTTTTATTAATGACAAGCAATTAATTAATAAATGAGAAATTAATATACCTTCCGTATGTTTGGGTTTATCTATGTATAAACGTAGAGTTGTTATATGTTTGTATGTATGTATTTTATAATCAATTTTCATTGAAAGTGACAATTTGTGTTCAGAATTAAGGCAGCCGGTTGCTTCCGGTACACATAGGCCAATTTTTTTCTAATGATGCAATCACGAAAGAATTCGTGGGTCACGAAATTTCGGGATTTTCCAAACTCCACCTTAGTGATGCTTTTTCGAAAGAATTTGTAAGTAGCGAAATTTCGGGATTTTCCAAATTTTACCTTAGTGATGCCTTTTCGAAAGGATTCGTGGGTCCCGAAATTTTTGGATTTTCCAAACCTTCCTTAGTGATGCCTTTCGAAAATATTATATGGGATATGGGATTTTCCAAACTTCATCTTATTGATTGAATTCCGAAACAATATAGGAATTCTGAAATTTCAGTACTTTTCTATTTTCCAAACTTCTCCTTGGTGATGCAGCCTCGAAAAAATGCGTGTGTCCCAAAATTTCAAGATTTTCCAAATTCGTCTTAGTGATGTCATTCCGAAAAAAATGGTGTGTACCGAAATTTCGGAATTTTCCAATTTTTATCCTTTTCCGAAACAATACAGGAATCCCGAAATTTCGGTATTTGCGGTTTGATGACACATTTCTCTATTTTATTGAAATAGATCGGAATTTGAGGTTAATTTTTCTGAAGAATCGTATGTCACAGCTGAGATATAATTTTCGGGATTCGATATCACTCCAATTTGTACTCTATCCAAAAAGGATTCTATAATAGTTCGACCGTTTTTATTAACCAAAATAAAAAATATGTGCTTCAGTTAGGAGAGAACCTAAAATGGGTGCAAGTTTTAGCAATATGGTATTTTGTTTGTTTCAAGCGATTCGTGATCCTTGATATATTAGGTTACGTTATGTGATCCAAGTATTGAAGGAAGATCTTCAATCCACTGGGATGTTCAATCTTGTTACAATAATTCCGATCAGACAGTGTTCTAGTTTGAACTCTTATAACTATGGAAAGGTGGAAAGGTGGTCATTGCTGAGAGCACTCGACCTTTTAACATTTACCCTCGGCCAGAAGGACCTTGCGACACAGCTACTGGTAGTTGAGAAACGTTTTCTGAACTGGTCTGAAGACCAACAGTCTTGGAGTTACAAGAAGCCAACGGAACTTCTGCCACTGCCTTTCCGCAGTTATTGGGACCTGTTGTGGTCAGATACTCAAATCAGTCTAATCATAAAATAACCCCATGCTAGAGATCAGGATTCTAAACATCCTTTCATTAGTCTAGGTCTACTGCTATTTTTATGGCAGTCATCTCCACACGACAAAAATCGGCTAGTAAGCTTGTCTACTGACGATTGTCAGTTATTATAAATTCACCTTAATTTACAACAATACGGTTTGTTTATGTAAATAACCTTTGGTTGCTCATACGCAGCGTAAGGCAAACGACATCAGCCTTTCTTAGTGATGGCTTGCGGCAATGGCTACATTTAAAGCTTAAATTGAAGATGGAAAAACTATAACAACAAGCTTTAGCTGCTCATGTAGTCTATATTTGCCCGGATGTTTCCTGTCCATTATGTTTAGGTTGTTTTTCAAGGATACATACTCTGCTTTCTGTTCGTGTCTTATTTCTGTTCTTCCTCTTGTTCTTCTTTGACATTAATACCATGTTTTTGTTGTGGCAGCATGTAAAAACTAATTAATGCCTTGACATATTTTCGTTAATAGGCTGTTAAGGCGTGTGCAATTTGTATGTTTTCCGACGCCACTTGCTGGTTAATTGCCAAGATGTCTGCTCAACGGTTCATGCTAAGTCACAAATAATAATTATTTTTTTGTTTTCCCCTGAAATGGTAGAACACATTCTTCAATGCGACACTGTTGCGTTCTTAATTTCCGCTATTTTACGACACTTCATTTTGGCATTTGTGACATATGTTGTAATAAAAGATATGTTTATGTCTACTTTTATATACATGCATACACAAACATATATGTATGTGGGGTATATAAAGCACTCCCTATGGGATTCCTGAAGTTACCAAGCAATTTCCTTTCTCCGTAGAAGATTTTCTGTCTTTTTATTTATACTTCGCTTCTTCGTTGCCATAACAATAAAAATAATAGTGGAAATCTTAATTCAGTAGTGAATTTTATATATGTTTGAATATACCTCATCCTTTATATAACTTAATATGTACATTGGTTCTCTTGCTGTATTATATTTCATATGTCTTCAGAAACATAATTAAGCTAGGGCTTCGCACTAATTTGTTGCTCCAAATGATATGCGGAAGCCCTACATTTATTCACTTTATTAATGTTACCATATACTAAATAAATTGAGTGAGAAGTTGATATCAGCAGCACAGTTTTTGGGTGTTAATATTTTATATGAATAGAACGTTTGCTTTGAAAAAGTTTCGGTAAGTCGAAAGCACAGAAACTTCAACATTCATTCGCATTTATCTTTTGAAGATCAGCTTGTTTAAATATTGACCGTGGGTACGTCTCAGATGGTCCATCCGTTGAGTCCAATTTTCGATGACTCGTTCGACTGGTAACTGTGCTGTAGTGCTGCCTGACTGTATGTGTAAATAATCGCTTTCCGTATCCTGACGTAGTTGTTCAGTAGGACTCCACAGGTTTTTTCTATGTATAGTACTTCAGCTTGGAAAATAAATATCCAGATCGTCGGAGTATACCTCCGTCCCAATGCCGCAATCTAATTTGCCCGACGGCTCAAGTGAGTTTGAAATAGTACAATTTTCTCTACTAAACATGTTTTGCCTTCCCTGGAAGTAACTATTGAAATCCAACTTTGGAGGGATATAATTAATCTGATTTATTTACATAGCATATTATCGAGCTGGTTCAGAACTTCGCTATGTCCATGCTCCTGTTTCAACCATCAATTACATTAATGCTCCTCCTTTATTCTATTTATCTCGCTACGACCGATTGAAGGCGGTTCAAATTAAAGTAGTTGACGTTTTATTTATGAATAGCATCAGTTTTCTCTTACTTGAGTTAACCACTTTTAAGGCCGTTTCCGTTATCTCACTGATTATGAAAGGAAACAGTCCTGATCCATAAGTTTTCCACTATAATTGGTCTGATATGAATAACCATTTGCCTTTCTAGGACCTACAGCATGTAAAAAGTGAGGCTCATACAGGGTTTGTCCGGAAAGTAATATGATTGATTTGCTTCCGCCGCGACTGTACTTCGAAGCGTGCGCGAACTAACTGGATTCGGTAGAGGGGGTTCCTAGCTAACGAATGAGCGGCTCAGTTGCCGGTCAGTTGTCTCGGAGCATCTGGAGAGTCAGGACAAACATTTTCGCGCGACGTGTTTCTGTGAGTGGTAAAAGCCGTTCGTCAGAGCAGGGGTACGCGATTAAATTCTGTTTTGATAGAAACGCGACTGTAATTCTTTTCCAGCTTCTTAGGAAATTCTGAATAGCCCAATATTGGCCTTATTGATTTCTTAACCTTAAGTTTACTAGATTTGAATAATCACATAAAAGCTGATTTGTATTATTACTAAAGAGTTCTTATCTCGTTGGACAAAAAAAAAAAAAAATTGAAACATTATGCGGTGAAGTGTATAAAGAAAGAGAGCGAGATCAGACAATTGTGAAAAGACGAAAGTAAACGAATTAACTTAATGTAAGCTAACAACAATACGTGCAAAGAAACGCTAAGTTTCCGAGAAACGAAAAAGCAAAAATAAAATCAAATAAAAGCAAAGCAAACGAAAATCGCGAACAGTATTATTAAGAGAACTACTCAACAGACGCCGTCGTCAAAGTAAAGTGCAAATTTGTAAATTTTGTTTTGCAAACCTTGAGACTGTGGAAAATAGAGAAAATATTTACAAAAAGCGTGGAAAAATATTGTTAGTTAGAATAAGCGCAGAACGCAGCGACAAAAGCGTCGGCTGCCATAAACACAACCACACGCATATACATATTTACTGTGGACACAAATGCAGTCACAGGCGCAACAAATAGCGTTGCAATGCAAATGCAATGGAAGAGCAAAAACTCAACAGCGATGCGGTCGAGCGGCGCGACAACAACAAGCAGTGGTTGATTTACTTGGGCAACTACACATCCACACACATACACACATAAGGGTGTGCTGGCATATTTATACGTATACCAGCCTCATCAGCCAACTTGCCGCTGCAGCCAGCCTCCCTAGCGCTCAGCCAACTCGCCCGCCCGTCAGCCGGCCGGCCAGCCAACCACTTGTGAAATTCAGCAAAATTTCGCATTGAGCACTCGTGGGCAATCTTTTTAAAGTTGTGGAAGTGGAGGAAAATCGCACAAGCACTGACGAGTGGCTCGGAGAGTGGTTGCAGCAAAGAAAGGGGACTACGTGTCGGCATGCGGTTGGTGGGAGGGAGCCAGCTCACAAATAGAAAGAGAAAAGAAAGAAAATATTGTTAGACATGGGTTTGTGTGTGTATTTGTAATTGTAGTATACCAAGTGATTTATACTTTTCCATGTTATTTTGCATTCGAGCGTGGAAACTGCGCAGCTTTCTAAAGCTCTTCTGCGCCGCGCTGCACTTGTCAAAAGCAATGCACGGTTTTGTGTACGTATGTACGTGTGGGTATGCGTGTAGAAATAGTTCTTGATAATTCGAGAAGTGCATAATGCACTTTTATGCTAGAAATGCTTACATTTGCAATGAAATTTTGAACATGCTGAGAATAAATGTTTAATAGAAAATATTTTGCGCGTATGTGGATCCCAGTTCCTATAGCGAACATTTTATTAATAATATCGGTCAATCTCTGGGATCTGAAACGGGTCAATACTTCCCTGAGCCCTCTTATACCTAATAAAAAATTGTTTAAACATCCGGTTCACTTTATACTGCGTACATACATTGCGCCATCCTAAATAAGCTAAATAAAAATACAAGTAAATCAGACTATATCCTCCCAAGGATGGAGGATTTCTATGGAGACTTTGAGGTGAGGATTTCCTTCCTGACGCCAATGGAAACAAGGTATAAATAGGAGTAGGCGAAGAGGATGCTACTTCTATCTACACCGCTGGGTCCAAAATGAACTACATTGCGAGGGCAAGACCAAACTCCTCTTTTTCTGTCTGTCTACTAAACCCAAGCACCATCTTCTAAGCGGAAGTATTAGGTCTGCGAAGTTCTATCGAATAACTGCGGGAGGATGCAGAAAGCAACCATATACACGAACAGCCAGAGCTTTGCTTGCCTTGTTGACACCACAGTTTAATTTAAACATTGTCAATGACTGCAGAAATGTTTTAAGATCACTGGCAGATCAACTCCACTTGCCTATAATTTGAGTTCTCGGTCACTGGAATATTTTCAGCAACGAAAAAGCAGACGAGTGGGCAAAGCTAGGAGCCTCATTAGACGAGTCCGAAGCGGAGCCAGTACTATGCCCGCTAGGAACAATCAAAATGGAGCTTTATAAGCATTTTGAAGAAATCGCAGAAAATGGAACACATGGAACACAACAAGAGGTTGCAAGATAAAAAAAAAAAAAAAAAAAACAATATGTCTGGAAAATTACAGGAATAGAACAAACATATATATGTAAATAAACTTCACTTCTCGAACTTTTCTATAATTTTTGCCACAAATAGATTGTTTCAGTCCAGGTCTCCCTTTCTAGTAACGAATTTAATGATCACAGCTCATATGGGTGATTTTATACCGTGAAAAGAGAAGATATTTCAATAAGTTAAAATTAAGAAAAAGCATGAAATCTACCGCGTTGATCTTAAAGCCGACTTATACATATTTAACCCCTTGAATGTATACCAACCAAAGTTACCGAAAGTTGGGTTTATCAGACCAAATATATTTTGTATGAATTTCTAGAACAATAAGCCTAGTAAGGCAAGTTAAAAGATCAAAAATGAGGGTCCTCAATCAATCACACTTTCATATAATAACGTGGTTTGAAATATTTTGAAACCCTAACTGACATTTTTAAAATTAATTTATTACAAATTTTTCAATTTAGCCCTTCCTTATTTCTTTGTATACTTAATTAACATATTTCTTCTTACTTTTCAGGTGAGTGAACACAAAATTTTACAAGTTACCTTAAATTGACGTAAGTGCTTTAATTTTAATTATTTTTAAATACTTATTATTACTATTATTTAATATTTAAATCTCACTTGAATTTTCCTTCGGCGTTTCGTGCAACACCTTATTCCTTCACTCCCCTTACATATACCCAACAATCTAACAATTTCTTACTGTTTTGCTTCATTTTAGTTTTTATTAACTCTTCCTTACTTATTAAGTGCAAAATTTGTTTCTTAAAATTCTTCGCAATCCTTTTGGGTTCTCTTTTTGGTTTACTGCCAAGAGGATGAAATAATAGAAGCCCGAAATTTAACCAAATTTTCGGCGCTTTGTTGTCATTACCGCTTAGTTAACGCTTCCTTCACAGTTCCCTTCACCAGTCCCTGCGGAGTTTTTGTTCTGAGGTTGTTTTGTCCGTTAGGGAATTTCCCGTTCTTTTTACTTTGATCCATGTTATTATTTTTACCGCTTGTTTACCTTCTTTGTAGTTAATTCAGCGTATCTTAATTTGCCTTCCGTTATGTTAGCGTAATATTTACCTTTTTCAATTTCTTTCAAAAGTTATGGAGCGTTTACAACCCTTTTTACTCGTTTGCATTTCAATGTTGTTCTTGGTGACCGCATTATACTCGTAAGTTCACATTGTTTCTTATCATCTTTTGCTCCTTAACTACATGTTTGCTGGGTTGCTGTTTTAGAGCATATCACAAGTTGCCATGAAACTTGGGAACGTGAATCATTCTTATTTTATATCTTTCAAGGACCCTTATGAATTATACCATAATTTCTCAGTTTTCGTGTCACCTCAAATGCCTTTGTCTTTTCTATTATTTCACTTTATGTTTTAATCATTATATTGATTTCAACCTCAAAAGAAGCCAATGTTTTGAAACTTTTTATGAAAGAGTAAGAGTCTTATCATATAGGTTTTATTCCACCAAAACCTGTTCTAAGTGCAAATTCTTGAATTCCTCCATTGGTTACGTTTCTCTCACGCTCTCTTCACTGTCCTTCTGACTCTTTAATCTTTCCTCTCTTTTGTGAAATTGAATTGAAACATTTGTATTATAACCTTTTTTCAAAGAAAAATCACAGAAACTTCAAATCTAATGGGGAATGTTTATTATTATTCCAAAGAACATTCTTCAGCATTTATTTTTTGAAGGTTTGTCTCAATCAAACGTTGGCCGTGGCTACGTATCATCTGTTGAGTTCAATTTTCGATGACTCGTTCTAGCATTTCGACTGGTAACTGGCGAATGACACACGCGTTTTTTTGCTCCAAGGCTTGAATCGAAGCGGGTTTGTCCGTATAGACTTTAGACATTATAAATCCACATAGGAGTCTAATGTTGTCATAACACACGATCTTGGTGGTCAATCAACCGGCTTAAAACATAAAAGTATCTGCGCGCTAAAGTGTTCTCTCAATAAATTCATTGATAATATGTCGAAACCAAATATCGCCGAGACCAAGAGCTTCAATTTCAGGAATCAAATAGTCGGTTATAATGGCGGAATAATTGTGGCTATTGGCGGTTACGTTCTCACCGTCATGATTTGAAGAAATATGGACCAAATGATTCTACCCGCCCACAAACTACTCCAAAACATTGTTTTTTCTATGTAAGATGGCATTTCTTCGGGTGGCTCTTCGTCCCAAATGCGGGAATTTTGTTTGTTTACATATCCATTGAGCCAGAAGTGGGCCTTATCGCTGGACAAAATTTGGCTCGAAAACGTCGGATCTTCTTAGAACTTTTCAACTTAGGTTTAGTTGTGGGCAAATCAGACGCATAGCAGGCAAAAGCAACGGTGTAATCCAAGGACATTTATTTTATCAAAGCTTTGATTCTTCAAGTTAGATCTGGTGCTTAACTTCTGCATTTTTTTCATTACGTATACTACTCTATTTAATTTTATAGTTTTGGATTTTCCTCCATGGGATTTCTAAACAGGATTCACCGAACAGTCTTCACACATTCAAGCTAGTAGTAAAAAAATATATTATTTTCTTAGCTGCCCAAGGCACAAATAAGTTTTGCTATCTAAGCAAAAAATATTTTTATTAAAATTAATGATCACCGAGGCCTAAACTACTTTTCTCGAATCGAATCTCCGCAGTTCAGCACATAATATTTGATCTCTAATTTCCCTCGCACACTTTTTTCTTTCTTCTCCAACAATCTCGTGTATATTTTTACTTTGACATATGTGTGCACATGTGTGCTGTTTATCAGCATGCACGATCGGTGATCGTTGATCGGCATTGCATGCTTGTTAAGTGTAAGATTTTCAAGGTTAACACTGAAGGCTCCAGCGATGCTAAATTACAGCTAGCATTTGCTATATTCCAAGTACAATCAGCAAATGAGAAATAAATAAAAATCAATTTAATCAACAACAAAAAAGCGCTAACAACCGCAGCGCGCTAAGTGGAAAAGCTAAGAAAGCACAACTACAAACGACCAAGCGAACATACGATCGTGTAAAAAGAGTATCCAGCGTTGAAGAATAACAAGCATATATAAGATTCTACAGAACACGAGTACATATGTATGTAAGTAGTGAGTGTACATAAATACAAAATAGTTTGCAAAAGTTCTTGTGATACGATCACTTGTGTGCGCTGCTGACGATCGTTTAAGCGCAACGAGGCCAAAGCTGCTGAAGCTTTGCGCAATGCTCTTGATTCCATTTACTGCTGCTGCCAGCCAGCCAGCGTTCGGCATACAAATGCTACGGTGGTGCCTTTAACCGATGCACTTTTCTAATGCCACAAAGCAAGCAAAAAAAGCAAACGTTTAGCAACGATGAGTTGATCGTAGGCAAACAACGAACGTCGTACACACCGTCGTGCGGACACGTCACTCTGCGCTGCATCGGCCAAGCTCTCACTGGGTGAATGGGGTTGGTGTTTGGGGAAAGGGGTGAACGAAATGTATGCGCCTTGTTTGTATGCGTGGATGCTTCAGTGAGCGACGTATAGTTGGCATTTATGGCGTCGTCGGAAGGTATACGTGTGTACATACATACATACAAACATATAGATTTACCCTTGCATGTCAGCGCGCTGATTGTTATTACTTGGTCGGTTCGCGTGCTGTTGTTCTATTATGGCTGTTTGCATTGGGGTTGGCCTTAGTTGGCTTCTTATAGCTGGCGACGGGCGTTGTTTTTTCTGGCTCTGGCTTTGGCAGTCGGCGCGTCGTGTACGAGCGGCGTAATGTATTTCTGCCGCGCAGTTTTGTTACTGTTTGCGCAGTTATCTTGTCGTTTTTTGTAGATTTCTGTTTTTAGTTGTTTTCGTTAGCCTTTTAGTCTCTGCGAGTTTATTATGTTATTTTTTTTGGTCTAATGTTCTAGCGTTCGCTGGCTTCATTTGGCTCGTATGCGTTTTGTTTTTGTGCGCTCGAAAGGCAATTAGTAAAGCGCGAATGTTAAATGTGAGAATTTTCGAGGCTGCGACCAAAGTAAAACATATCAGCATGAGTGTACATATGAACATTCGTAAATACAGGGTGATCTGCTTTATTTCAAACCAAATTTAGTATAATCAACCAAATTAAGGTGATGATCATTGCATTTTCACTTCTCGTGGCCTTGTTGCTTTTATGACGGTAAGTAGAGAGCATTAGAGGCAGCTAGCGAGTCCGTGTTCATTAACAAGCCGTAATTGATATTTATGAAAATATGGAATGTTCATTAATCGCTTCAATTTTTCGCTAGATTGCTTTGGGTTCGCCAGTTATAATTCCATTTTGGTCACGTATGCAAACCATAAAAAATTCTGACGCTATTCGGAAGTTAGTTTCTGAAACCTAAGCTTTTTCTTAGCGTCCACGAATTCCTGGTTTCATTTCGCTTTATCAGAATCTACTGTTAGACGGCCTGAATGAGAATCGCATTTCATTTCCTTTTATCAGTTTCCTTTTTCAGTAGATTTTTCTTCTTTCTTCTTGCTTTCCTAAAAGCTTTTTTGGTGAGATCCGTTAGACCTTGGGTGCAGTCTTTGCCTTTTGAAACACACATCTTATGAATAAGTTAAGGGGTTAGGTGGGTTTCAGAGGTACAAAAAAAAAAGGTATTTTTACGATTTTTTTTTAATACAAGCAATCATATATTTGAAAAATATAATTGATATATCAAAGGTATATATTCGAACAATATCTGCTGGAATTTCAATACAAAAATGTTGAAAATTCCGCCATTAAAACCGCATTTCCCTGGGTGTCTCTCAAAAAAGTGCTATCGCCGTGGACAGCATAACTTATTATTGCTTCACATAAAATTAAAAAACTAAGCATATCCTGTTAATACATATCTAAATCTTGTTTTTGAATGTAGGGAATAAAAAATATATTAAAATTGTCCTTCTTTTCTCGGGCTTAGAACAAAAAATCTCATTTTTGGTAAAATTTTCGTCATTTTTAGGTCGGAAAAATAAGTTGTAATGAAACAAGAAAAAATCCTTCGTGCAATAACTAGATAATATTATTTCAAAAACGTGTACACAATACGAACTAAATCGGGCGATAAATTTTCGAGAAATCGTGTCCACCGACTTCAAAAACACATTTTCGAGAAGAACGTGTTGAAAGACAGCGCACTTAGCGCAGCTGGCCTTGAGTGCACAAGTTTTCAAGGCTGGACTATACTCTAGAAGTATTGTAGAATTTAATAAAACAAACAAAAAAAATGGATTTTTGGAAATTTTCAAACCCACCTAACCTTAAGAAAGAGATGTCCTTGTTAGATCCTTTCATCAACTTTTTTTGTTTCGGCTTTTACTTCGTGATGAACCGTAAAAACCCGTTATTTTCTGAGCACACCTCGTACATAAAAATTATTTGTGTTTTAAATTCGGTAATAATAGTTTCAAGTATGAGACCATTTTTTGATAACTTTCTCATATTTCTTCCCGTTGTTTTAGTTTCGTACGTGTCTTCGTTAAGGTCTCTCTATTTTTTTCCGAGCTGTACATTACCAATCTAACGAATGTAAAGCTCTCTATAGTCCGAATACTGCCTTGAGGTTACGCGAAGATATCAATAAGGTTGAGCTGTTCATTAGTGCTTTCGCAAAGGTAAAAAGTGAGCAACAGGACAAATCTAAGTGCTCTTATGTCTATTACAAGATAGTAAAGATATAGTCATCAGTATTAACCCATATCTCGACTATTTCTACGAGATGTGGATAAAGTCTAGTGCTCTCTCTTTCTCTCTCTTTATTTGGTCTTTTCTTTATATATTTTATTCCTTATTGCTCTCCCTTCCTTTCTTTGCCAAGTTAAACGTTCTCGAATCCTATCTCTCCCAATGTTTATTGCTTTCTCTCTTTATCCATCAATTTATACGTTTATCAATCTGTTTTGACTATTTCTTCAAGGCTTGATTCCGCGGATATAAAGTCTAGTGTTCTCTCTCTTTCTTCCACCTTCACCCTCTTCCTCTCTCTCCTCCCAAGTTATAAGATCATAAATTATCTGGACTGGTTATTGAAATAACCATTCAAATAATAGTTCATCTTTGATCGAAGCCCTTTTGGTACCTCTCTGCCATCTCTTGTTAAAATTTTTATCGCCACAAAATGCAAACATGTTGCAAGTCATGCTCCGAAGCACTTCCTTCAGCCTGCGTTCGGCTCTACCATTCATTCGCTAGTTTTACACACTTTTGCTTACATTTTGTTACTTAATTGCGATTTTGCAGTTCGCGTCTTTTTCTGCTTAATATTTCATCTTCTTTCTCCACTCTGCCTTCGCTGCATTCGCTGCGCTTTTGTTAAGGCTATTATAGTGCGCTTCAAGATGACCTCATTTCGGTTTGTCAACAAGTGTAGGGTGATGCGAACTGAGAGCGGGCGTGCGGGTGGCGTCGAAGGGGCGCAGCTGCTATTGGGTATTCTTAAAGCAATTTTACAAGCTTGTTGAGTGTAAAACAGGCGCACAAATAAACGAAATTGAATATTCACTTGCTCGTGTATGTATTTTTCTTGCTAGACGACTAAATATTTTCGACACTGATTTGAGATTAGCGAGACAGTCAAATTTGGAAACTAAATTTTCTCGTTTTTTTCAAAATTACGGTGCCCAGGAAAGACACTGACTTGGACTATTTGGCAGTGGACCAAGGGAAAAATATTACGGTGTGTACGGTCTTTTTTTGGACCATGCGAAATAATGTGGGATTACATAATGATGACTGGTTCCGAATCATATGATCCGAACTGAACAATTACATATGTACGGTTAGGTTCAACTGGTATGCCACGCATAGACCCGTTTTGGTTCTTTGCGATACCAGAAGGAGTTCAAATCCTTGCGTTTGATGCGAATTTTGACAGATTCTGTGACGTCATTGTAGATACCTTCTCCAGTGTATCATACCGTGCGGACCTCAGATGCTTGCAGCGTAGTCTTGCCAATGTGGACGTGTGTTATTAGTTTTCCAATCATGTTCCTACAGTTTCTTCTATCGAGTGCCAATGGGAATTTTGTGTACTTTCGACTACCGTTTTGCCCATGACTTTTGCAGTTTTCCAGAACAATTAGAATCAATTATTTTGAAAGACCATAAAAACGAAGAGTCTCAAGTCTAACAGCTAACTGCTAAGGCAGTTTTGTTTGTAGCACGAGGGTAACAAAAATATACTATATACTTCTAATATAAAAAAATGTTTCCTTCAGATATGAGAAAAGAACTTTTTAGGTGTCATTATGAGCATTCTTACTAAATATTTAAGAGAACTTTGAAAAAGAATAGTGCCATGAAACGATTAAAGCAAGGCTTTAGTCAATAGTGGAATTTATACCTATAGGTACAGTGCGACAACCTGGTCGGCAAAAACGCCGAAGATGAACCCTGAAGCCATCGAACCCGCAGAGTATCAGCTGAGTGTATCGAGAATCGTTCCTACGATAATTGGATCTACAAAATCAACAGTGAGTCCGATTTATTGACAGATTCGGCAGAAGTCTCGGCTGAAATGTCAATAACATGGAGGAGGTTCATTCACGCATTTGAAACCTTCTTTTTGTGCTGCAATTCACCATATTCAACTTTAGTGCGGTGGACGCATTCACCAAAAATTTAAACACTTGTTTTTCAAGAATTTTTTTTTTTTTTAATTTCGTTGAATTCCAGCGAAAAATGCCAATAACAGTTTTCAAAATTCACAATTATAGTTCCAAGAAATGGTAAATAACTGCAAAAAGTCAAAAAAAAAAAAAAAAAAGTTAAAACAATTTCAAAACTAATGCCGATTTGTGTTAAAACACTATAAAACTAAATGGAAAAATATTCCAAAATTTTGCTGCAGAGTCACGTACGGCACGCGAGGCGTCTTTATCGGCAAAGCAAGCGGGCGAGGCGCACAAACACGCGCAAAGACTGTCGCATAACAACCAACATTCATTACTAGTAATCCGTAATCTTCCTACACCCGGAGGGGCGAGCGACACTTTCAAAGCGCTCTGCGAAGTGCAACAAGCTAATTGCACAAGTGGCAAGATGCTTGTAAATTAACGGTTATTACTTTTTCGAAACTAGTTATGTAAGAAAAACTTATGTAAGCAAATGTTCATAAGCACCCTGTGGTAACCCAGATCCAGGGAGAAACTAGTTTAGTTAGTTTGTTTCTAAAAAGTTAACGGGAGTTGCTGCGGATGTGCAGGCAGATGAGCTGGCTCTTATTACTAGCGGACTGAGAAAGGTAGCGGTTTTCTTACAGTGTAGGACGATATAATCTCATGTGAGCTGAAGTCAACTGCCGGTATGCGCTTTGTCACAGGACGTTTTTGACTAAATACGAATCGCTACAATGCCAGTGAGCTTGACTTGAGCCTAGCCTCAGCAAGGTTCCTCGCTTCCAACTTGTATGGGTTCTACCGGTTTTAGCCAGATTGGCAACTAAGCGGTAAGTTTAAAAATCTAAGGTATACAAAGTCAAAAGTTGCAAGATCTCGAGGTAAAATCCACTTAGCACTTATTTTTGTCTGTCTGGAGACTACATTTAAGCCCCTGGCACTTTAGCTACCGAAGACAAAAATTATTATTTTTTATTAAAAAAAAACTAGGTTGCCATATTCCTTCTATTTTATAGAAATTTCTTCGTAATTTAAACGGCGAACTATAAAAGGAATCAGTTTTAAAAAGATTTTACGCGGGAAAAATTTAAAAGGTGTTGCCACTTGTTTGAAAATGTCGTTATTTTCAATAAGAGCAGTTTTTTTAAACTTCATTTTAGTTATATTAAGTATGAAAATTGAAGTAACGAGTAAAACCTATTTTTGCTGTCGGAAAAGGTTAGTCGAGACGAGCACCAAATACCTATCCTATATTGAATTTATTACATAAGACATTTAAGAAAGTGAAATCCGCATACATAGTGCTACGCATACCTAATATAGTTGTATTCTTTTTTTTCTTCTTCTTTTAACACTAAACTTATTACATTATTTTACTCGACAGTGTCGTAACAATTATCGACTGTCCTGCGGCATTACGTCAACTAATACGGAACAAATTGATATTTTGCATATGGCTTTGTGTTGCTCTTCAAGTACTTATGCTGTTGTTGTTTTCTAAATACTTTTTAATTTCTATTGTTGTTTTTGGAGCAACTCGGCTCTTATCGTCCGTTGCATCTGCACTTTTGCTATTGCCGTCATTGCTGTTGTTGTTACGCGCGTCTTATTTTCAAGGTATTTGCTCAGAACTGGTAATTAAAATCCACTCACGTTCCCTCGCATGGCAGACAGAAAACAAATAAGCATGAAAGTACGCAAGTGTCTAAGTATTTAAGTTTGTAAGTCCATAAGTGCGCAAGTAAAGTATGCTTTTAATGGGCTTTAATAAGAAAATAATAGAAGCAATAGCTGATGGCGATGCAGGCCAAAGCAAATGCGCGATTGGCATGAAGTGCTTTGAAAGTGGGCGTGGCAATTGCAAAAAACTGATGTAGGAGAAGGCGTGAAATCGCTGGAAAACTGCACAGCGACGGGTAAAACGTAATGTAGACACGGATGGTGTGGTGGATCCTCTATAGGTCAATAATCCAATCAATAATCCACTAGACCTTCCCGCCTGACATTGGCTATGGCGGCGGAGGCGTATGAGTGACAATTAAGTGGAAGCGCTGTAACGTTGCGGGCGTCTGAAAAGCAGCTGATGAAGTGACTATTTTCTTTGTAATTTTTTCAAGGAAGGTACCAGACAATGCAGTTGCTTTTGTTTCCGCGCTAAACTCGTCTTGAATTTGCGATTTGCGATTTGCCATTTGCGTTGAGCGTTTTGATATGTTCGTGGTTAGCCGGAGGGAATACGAAACCGCACGGCCTGCCACACTCCCTGAGGCTTTGTACGGTTTAGTGATTGGTATGCGCCACTGGTAGCGCCCGCCAGCACACCCTACTATTACAACAATAACAACATGAATTATAGAAACAATAATAATAGCAATAAAAATAATAATAACAATAACAATTGCGCTGCATTTCTCTTTGCAATTATTTATTTTATCTTTTTTTGTTGTTTTTGTTGCTTTGGTACTTAATGCCATTACAGCTAACGAGCGCATAGACAGCTAGCGCTGGCTGGCCAAGCAATGCTTGAGTGGATTAAATTAATTCTTGTGAATTTTTTAATTATTGCTCATCATCGTTGCGGTGATCAATCAAGTGACAATGCGATTGTTGCAATGACTGGGGAAGCGCCGTGATTGCCAATTGGCAGGAATTTGTTTTGGTTTGTGTGCAGTTCGAGAATTCGGTTTATACCAGGGAGAGGCATTGAGAACCCAGAAAAACCATTGAGAACCGAGCAGGCACACTGACAACCAGGAAGAACTGAGTGTATCTAAGAACCAAGGAGAGCTACTGAGAAACAGAAAGAGGCACTGAAACCCATTGAGAGTAACTAAAAACCAGAAGAACCAGGAAGAGCCAATGCGAGTCATTGCGAAACAGGAACAACTCGGAAAAGTCACTGAGAACCAGAGACAGCCACTGAGTTACTAAGAACCATGTAGAGGTAAGGAGAAGCACTGCCAACTAGGGACAGTCACTGAACATAAGAGAGAGGCATTGATTATCAATCAGAACCAGGGAGAGCTACTAGTCCAGAGAGAAGCACTTAGGATCAGACAGGATCAGTGAAGGCCACCATACCAGGGAATAAGGAGAGTCACTGACCACCTGAGAGAGCCACTAAAATTCAATAAGAACCAGAAAGAGCTACTGACAACCAGAAAACCTCTGAATATCGGAAAGAATCAGCAATATTACTGAAAACTTGTGCGTACCAGGGCGACTAAGAATAAATACTGAGCACCAGAGAGAAGTATTAAGTATCTATGGGGAGCTACTGGACCAGGAGAAGCACTTAGGATTACAGAAAACCAGGGTAGGCCACTGAGGGCTCGTGAGTACCAGGCCGGACTAAGGAAAATCACTGACAACCAGAGAGCGAGCCACTGAGAGACACTGAGAACCAGCAAGAGCTACTGAGGACCAGGGAGAACGTCTGAATATCAGAAGGATTGAGGAAAACCACTGAGAACTAGTGAATACCAGGCCAGACTGAGGAGAGTCACTGAGCACCAGAGAGCGAGCCATTGAGAATCAGTGAAAGTTAGGGAGAGCTGCTGGGAGAACCACTGACATTCAAAAAGAAAAAGAGAGACCATTGACTGGTGTGAGAACTAAATAGAGTCACTGAAAGTCAAGGAGAACCAAAAATCAAAATTCATTAGCGAAGTTGTAAATCAATGCGACATACTTACTTGTACTTTATAACTACTTGGAGTGGATAAAGTTTATTAATGTCAGATTTCATCAAAACTGTCATTATTTTAGCTCTTTTTAGAAATAATTAAGTAAGCACTATGTGCAGTGTTCTACAAGCCATCAGCAACGCAAAGCACGATTCAAAACGCGTGCGCGCAATCAGAATCGCAAAAGATTATATCCATCGAACGCATAAATCACTCAAGTCTCGAATAATCAAGTCGGTTTGGGTGCGTTCTAGCCAAGCGATTACCACCGTGAACGCACAAGTAAATATTTTGAGAGCTGTTGATACTTAAAGTTAGTGCAGCAGTTGAAGCAGGATTCGTTAAATACTAAAAGTAATCATCGCCGCTTACTCGAAGTAATCATCCAAATGTGCGACCATTACTACCACGAAGGTTTTCTCCGGTCTCCGTTTGAATCGCTTTTTCTCTGCGTTTGACTGCTCATTTCGCTGATGCCATTGTGATGACTGCATTCACCGCAAATGGAATGCATAGCAATGACTACATAATCTCTAACAATTTTGCTTTTCGATTTTGCTCGTTCCATCGTAAAGTCCGGCTTTGGCTCAGCACCAACCATTGGACCAGTACGCGCTGCAATTTTTATGAAACGCAGAATCGTTTTAATTTTCTACTTCTTCGCTGCCGTCCAGCGGACGATTTGCATGCGTTGCACGTGCTCATCGTGGATTGTCGTCGTTAATGTAGCACCGCACCGCGCAACGTTTGATCGCATTCATGACAGAATTCTGCTGACTCGTCGCTTCGACTGCTAATACCCCAACGAGCTTTTGTTCTGCGTAACTGCATACGGTTGAGGCTGGCTGGACGGTCGCCTGATTGCTGCTAGCTACCCGTTGAATCCGCTTTTGGTATTGTCAAATCACAACCACCTTAAGAGACTGCGCACACGGCATGCGAAAAAAGCAAGCAAAACTGTGACGCGCGGCAAAGAACGTGCGATGGTTTGACGAAACGAATACAATGGTATTAGCTATTGTCGGCGCTGTTACCGTCAAAATTGGCCAACGCCACGCAGCACGGACGGCGATTGCAATTGTGGCGTTGGCAGTAATGGCTGGCTTATTCAGCAGTATCACCAAATGCAGGCAAAATGCTGGTGTGTGGCGATGCATACAAAATTTGATGTCACCGGTAGGCACTTCAAGCAGGTAGAATATGACTGGAGCTATGTTGATTCGCCATAGTTGGACGCTAAAGTTGAGATGGAAGGAAGCAATATCGATGGGATATAGAGTGGATGGATATAGAGAGGGAGTACAGTATGTGTCGACTCGTTGAAATGGAACCAACGAGAGATTAAGAAACAACTTAGATCTCGTAACATTTATAAGCGGAATAATACTCAAGCTAAACAATAACCTCATGTTATCTTACATATTTGTGGTAAGAAGTCCGAAACCTTATATAATTTCAATAGGTTTGCGGATTGCGTTTTTGAATAATGGAGATGAACCTGTAAGAACTTCATTCTCTAGGCTCTTCTCCAACAGCGCCAGTTCATCGCCCTGCTCTTTAGTGTCCTCCGTACTCCTCGCACAGCTGTTTAAGAAAGATTCGGCAATTTACAATCCCCTTCTACCTCCTCTACTGCAATAGTAGGTTGAAGACTTGGACATCTGCAGGGAGAATCTATGGAGCCTTCTCGAAGCCATTACTTTTGGTCCCCTTGGACTTCGACCTAGAGACTCCACGTTTAGCAGTATCAGTGCTTGCCGATAAGGCAGAGTCCATGGAGCTAATTTCTCGAAGACATAACTGATGATCTCTTTGGACTTCTTGTAAGGACCCAGAGACTTCGCGTTTAGCAGCATCACCGCTTGCCGATAGGGTCAGTCCGTTCTCTCGAGACGTTTAATCCGCCAATAGTGTGTGGGCAGCGAGGGATTACAATACCTTATAAACTTCTCGATTTCTTCTGAGATCGAGTGCAGGGTGGAAGACTCGCTTTGTCCGGGAAATGATACCAGCAAGTTCGGTAAACGTTGGCGCAATTCCCCTGTGTGGCTTTTTATCTAATACTACCTTCGCTCAACATCCTTCTATAGCATTTAAGCGTACTGACGTGCTGAACAGATACCTGCTCAGCCGCCAGAATTGTGGCTACCAAACGTTGGTCCGGATTCTCTTTCCTGGCCGAAGTGTTGCGCCTTTCGCATTAGTAGTGGAAATCACTCCCAAAAATCTGACAAATATTAAGAAGAATATGGTTCTCTACCGAAATGTGCCCTACGTTGTGAAATATGTGTATGAATTCCTTTTCCTACGAACATATTCGTCTGTAGCTACTCATAAACATTTCGAGCTTTAATTGGAACATATGGTGTGTACCTCATCAATATCAACCGAACTATGCCACACTTCGCATGCCAATACACTTTGTCAACTGTCCTCTAATTTTCGAAAATTGCGGCGCCCGCACTGCTTTGCACATATGGCCCATCCGCGTCACATCCCCAGACATCCCTATCAACAACCATTGACTTCGTCGTTTTTGTTGTACGCCTCAAAATTCATCATAATAATTCAGCATTTTAAAGATTCTTTGGTGCGGGTGCGCATATTTGCGCCTGTCACTCTTTACTTGCAACAACAGCAACAAGAACCAACCATCCGACCGAGCGACCGGCCAGCCAATAAGCCAATCAAGCGTCCACTCATCTTCAGAATTTTTGGTTCGGTGAATTTTTTTTCTCTCCTTTTGTGCGCAATTTCATATGCAAACCATGCCTCTGCAGCCACGGCACCCAATTTGTATCTCAAGTCAATCACGTCACGGCGGTATTGGTCGCGATGGTGGTGGAGGCCCGCGTTGTGTCATGCGTCGCTGCAGCTCGGGTGGAGATATTTTATTTTAGAGCAAAAATCATGCTCGCTGTGAATTTTATTAATGAGCCCACACCAAATGAACGGACGGACAGACAGACAGGCAGGCGAACCGATAGCAATGGAAGTTAATAAGAGGGCAACAATAAGCAAATCACAACAACAACAAAACAATGCTGACAACAAAAGAATATGAGTCTAACAGACAGCAATGCAAATTAGTTGCGGTGGCGGCAACACAAACCCGCACAACAACAACAGCAGTGGCGTGCCCAATAGTCAGCCCGTCCCTTTCGCCTGCAATCGCTGACTTTTCTTTTCCTTTTGCTTGCGCACAAGTGTTTTTTGCACTAAAATTGCTATTGTTGTTGCTATTCAAGTTCTCTGCGCGCTGAGTTATGGTCTACGGTTCGTCGTTTCTCGCCATTTTGGTGGCTTCAGCAATAATATTTTGGTTTTTCGGTTGTGTCATTTATTGCCTGTTGTGGTTGCTTGTGCCGTTGCCGCTTGTCTCGCTCTTGTTGTTGCTATTTTTTTTGTGTCTTCTGTTGCTCGGCCGTCTGCCGCCTTTTTACGATCACTCTGTCAGTACACTCCCTCACAGTGCGCACTTTTTCTGCATTTTTTTTCACAACTTTCTTTCTAATTTTTTTTTTTTCATGACATGCTTTGTGCGCATTTTCGCCTGCCCTTCTTCGCTTATTTGCATGGAAATTGGCGCCGCTGTCCAAATCATCCTCTTCGTCGTGTTCATCATCATCACTTTTGTCCGTTGTCTTCTGTCCGCTGTCACTGTTCGACATGACACAATAACATTGCCGCCTAAATGATGGGCCCGTAATAAATTCTTTATTCACATTTCGTGTATGAATTGAATTATTTGAATTGGTCCTCGGAGACGGCTAATAGTACTCTTTGGAAGAGCCGCATGATTGCTTTGTTGAACAGTTTTTACAGTGCGGAGTGTATTGTGGTTGAATTTTTGGTTTAACCATATCAAATTAAGGTAAGAAAGGTATTTTGTAAAGGGTTTTCGAGGCTCTCTTAAGCGACGTAATCCTTAACACATTTGGAGGGGTCGTAATCGAGGGGTTGGGATAACTTATTCGAGGCTGTTTTCTAATTTTTAATGGTAGTGTTTTTTATATGGCGGGTATCAAACCTAGCCCATAACCCTGGAGAGGGATGTTTCGCTTCCTCACTTTAGCTCGCCTTCAAATGGATGTTTTTTGGGTACCTAGAGGATATTTGGTCTAGGACCGAAAGTCGTGAACTGCTGCAGCCATATGTAAGAGAAATGCTACTGGCTCCTCCGAAATGAGTGGCGCTCAGAGAACTTTCCTCATTTGCGTGAACTTTTACACATAGCTCCACCTACTTGGCAGAATAATCGTTCAAAATCTAATTTTTTTGTTAGTGGTCTCACAACCTTCCGATGAATGTCCTTATCTTGAGAAATCACAGTCGCAATTCAAAATTATGTAGCAGCCTTTCAAAATACCTCTGTCTGTCTGCCATCTTATTGATAGAATTTTCCGAATTATTTCTCAATAATTATGGACTCCACTTAGGTAAAGTACTCTATTATAATCTCCCAAAAGCACATTGCTTTCTGGTTTCAATACCTTTTGAGAGCGGTTTTGAAATAATTGTTTAAAAAATATTTGAGATGTACGGATATCTAGCCCCCTAAGGATTTTAAAGATCCTGTATTTGCATTTGGCTATCCAGTTCATTAATATACCTTATGTTAATACGCTCCAATAATCGAAGAAAGGTTTTATTCCTGAGCGAAAAGAAATAATTACAATTTAAGCTGAAGCTGACTTAAAACAAATTTTTTGTGAGAATGTGGCAGCCCAAATACTTATTTCCCTACTTAAAAGCGATATCGATGGAAAGGTTGATGATATTGTCTTACATTTTTAAACAATAAAATAAAAAAGCAAAAAGTAAATCGCAACAGACACTCAAACATTCCACGTGCCGTCTTCAGCTACTTTAGTTTTTTTTTTTTTGGGGTCTTTTCACTTAACTTACCGCAATCAATAAACCTATAAATAATTCGCATTGTTTGGTTTCGTCACAAGAAAAAAGTCATAAAACTTTTGCATCTGAGATTTCATTTTAAATGGCTTCATTTGCGCAAGCCCAATCATAATGAGGCGACATTGGGATTGGCGTCAGTTGCGACAAGTCCAAACAAGGCTTCGATGGTCACCACAGAATATTAAAGAGCTACCGAAAATAAATCGCAAGAAATTGGATTTGCATAAAAAAGAAAAATAATAATTTGGGTATTTGCATTGATCGTTATATTTGTGCCTTGGCGTGTCTTAAATTATTGTTTTTTTTTTTTTCGTCTGAAAATAAAATAAAAATTCTCAAATTATATTTGCATACTTTTACAGTTTAACAAATAAAATGTTTGGTAAATTTATGCGAAAATACTATATTTGGCTTATGTACTAATATTTAATTGAGCTCCTTATTATTTAGCTATCTGTATTTCCTACATCCAAGCTCCAAGCAGATAATTGTTCGGAAGGCATTGTGAATAGGTTCAGAGACATATACTACTTAATGCTCGCGGGTAACTCTCTCGATTATACTCTATTGATTTAACTACTGTCTTGAATATTACATAAGGTCTATTTGAAATAGCCTTTTTGAGAACATTATACTGGACTACAGAGTTGGTCAGTGCTTATCACAAAAGTTTATAGTACAAAGATGTGGTTTATGTGTCATAAGCGCCTAATGGTATGCAGCATATTATTTAGCAATTTCTATTGCCTACATTTGTGCTCCTACATTTGTGACCCTTATCAGGTCTCAGGTACTGCTCTTTCAAGTATTTTTCATGTAGTTGAGCAGATTTTCCATCCCTCATTGTAAATATTTAATTATCTCGCTAAGCTTCTTCGTTATGAGTAGATTTCGCCGTTCTTGTGTCGATTATTATTATTGGTCAGGAACAAGGAACAGCTACCTTGTCGGACACGATTGACCCTTCGTTTGTGTCTCTTGAGGATTTTCACGTAAAACTTGGCGATGACGGTTTGTCCAGGACGAAAAAATTCATGGTGGACGATGCGTTTGATGTCAAAAAAGACAATGAGCATTGTTTACATATTGGTTTATTCATTCTTCCCTTTTTTGGGCTGAGTCTCCAGGTGATCGAAAACAATTGATCAGCCGCTCGTTCGTTAGCTAGGACGCCATCTATCGAATCTATCGCGATGGTAGAAAATCATTCCTTTTATTTCTCGGACAAACCCTGTGTAAAGAAAAATCAGGGACTACGACAACAGATGACGAGGGGATGAAAGAATTATGAACCTCTACGCTTGAATATCGCAGCCTTCGGCCCCGAAAGCCGATTTAATGGGGGTAACCTTTGGCGGTTTGAGTGAGGATTGATTTCTGATGTACTTGGCGGCTAGAAAGTTATACCGGAAAATAAGAAAAAGCTTAGTAAATAAGGCTTAGGTAGTAAGAAGAAATGAAAAAGAAGGTAAATAAGAAAAAATGTTATAATACCCTTCACAAATACACATGTCCCTTAGAAGAGCTTTGTTCGTTCAGTTTCAATGCCAGCTTTATGCTGAGGTGACTTACTCTGAACAATTTCTTCGAAGATTGCGTTGCCTTGGACAATAACCCATGCCCAATATGATCATGATGTCCATGCTAGCACTTTATTCCGTTCATTAAGTTTATAGGGCAGCTGTATACTATAGTAGGCTGATGTCGATCATTCCGAAAAATGAGCAGCTTCTTGCTGAGAAATGAATGGTATAAAATTTATATAATTTATTTATTTATAATAAATCCCTTATGTATACAAATGGATAGGACTAGATTGACTAGCTCGTCACGTTGATCATTTATATATATATATAAATATGTATATTTTGTCTGTTACAAAACATAGTGGCAAAGTATACATAGGGTATACAAATGAAAAATGGTGAGAAAATTAAAGTCTCTCGTCCCGTTTGAATAACGAAGATGGGCACACGATTTCTCATCGTAACTTTTCTATAGGCCTAAAACTTACGTCACTGCTATTATATCATCGAAATTGCACAAAGTATTGCAAGCATTGACATTTACCCAATAACCTGTTCAAACTTCGACCTCTGCCCACAAGTGACACAGCGAACTTACATAATGTCAAGCGCACCTCTGCTGGCCTTCCCTACTTCCTAAAAGCAAACAAAACAAAAAAACTGTAGTCAACACCGGCGTATCATCAAACACAGCTTAAAGCTTCCGCCAAGTGCCTGCCTGGCTTTTGCGCGGCAATAAAAAAAAATTTAAAAAAAAACAAAAAAAAAAAACACAAAAACAAAGTTGTTACAAATTATTTGCGACGTAATGGTGATATGAGTACTTTTTCTTTGTTTTTATGCGGGGCTGGCAAGCACGTACACCTAGAATTGTGAAACGAAGTAGGGTAATCAAAGGTGGAAGCTTCAATGCAAAAATAAAAACAAAAAAAGATGTGAAGAAACGATGAGCAGCAAGCACAAAGTAAAGTTGTTTCTAGTATTTGAGGAACAAATTAGAGGCAGAAAACCACAAATCACAACAACTACTCAAGCAACAATGAAAGAATGACACGCAACAAACCGAAAAAGGTGTGTGGCAGAGGGGAGTAGCGATAAAACTGGAGTTAATGGCAACAAATTAACTGTCATTACCAAACAAATTTTAATTACATAATTAAGTGACATTAAATTGAGCGAAAAGCAAAGCGGGAAGAAGAATAGTGGGCGGAGAAGAAGAAGTAGAAAACAAACAAGCTAAACGTTGACCGTACACCTGACAGCACGTGTGTTTTGTATACTATTTGTTTGTGTGTGTGTGTGCTTGTGGATAACAATTTAATTGCATGAACACCGTGGCGTATGCGTAACATATAATTTGCATGTAAATTCTTATCGCTTGGGCAGCGCTTTCAAGGTCAACTTTTTCCAATTTTTGCTTTTAATTATCACACACACACACACCCGTACGCACGCTGAGGAGCACTAAGAACTGCGTGTAAATATTCTAGACTCACAAATAAAATGAAATAGAGAGCATACTGGAAAAAGCAACAACAACAACAACAGCATATCATATATTAAATAACACATAGATGAGCATAAATCAGCGAAATTAACATTTAAGTCACATAGCGACCTTCACCTACAACCGAGCAGGCAGCAGGCAGCGAAGCAGCGGACAAAGCAACAAACACATGAAGCAGGTGTGGACAAGCAACTAAACATGTCAGCGCGCCAACTGACCAACTAAGCAGAACTGTCAAGCGCTGCAAAAACAACAATAGAAACAACAACAACTACTAACTAAGTAAGTCAACAACAAGTTAGCGCGCATGTGGCAGGTGGCAAAAAGCGCATGCGAACCACAATGGGTTCAGTTGAGTATGTGTGTGCGTGAGTTGGCGGTGGCTCTGCAATTTTTATGTATATATTGTTATTGTTGCTTTCTTTTTTTTTTTTAACTATTTATTCGCCATTTCCTTATGCTTCTACAGCACATATGCCCGTTCAAGTGCTGACCAACTTGGTTCGCTGTTTGTTCTTGTTGATGTTGTAGTATGTTGGTGGCTGTTGCGCTGCTTTTAGTAGTTAGCATGTTTCTATGCTTTTGTCCAATTTTACTCACCGTCAAGCGCTCGTACGCCAGTTGCATGCCAAGTGCGGGTGATTATATTGAAATATATATAAGTATATATATACATATATTTGAGTACATACGTGCATACATATTTATATACACACCCATACACGTATATGGTTATACACGGACCGCGGCTGCTTACTCACTTTGTGTTTATTAAGTTTGGGTGTTATTTTAAGTTGAAGTTCTATTGACCAATTTTAGTTTCTTGTTGTTAGTTTTGAAAAAAAGCAGTTTTTGCTTTTAAATCAGTAAAAGGCTCACAAAATACTAGTCTAGTTAGTAGTGGTTCTAGTTCGTTAAATTTCGATTTAATTTGTAAAACACTTCATAATTTTTTCTGCATAAAATTTTCGAATTGGTTGTAACCTCTCTGAAAAAATTAGCCTTTCTTTAAGTTTTATTGAAAAAAAAAGAGTGTCAACTCATCCTGAAAAAAAAAATCATCCGCGAACTTTTTACTGGCCTTCTATTTAAAAATTTCAAATTTTTTTTTAAATCTAATTTTTCAGTTTATCAAATACGTGGCAACCTTTTCTTAAATAACTCATATCATATATTATAAAAAGATGTCTTAATCCTGTTTAGCTCGTATTATTTTATCCCAATTTTACATTTTTTTAATAACTTTTTGCTTGCGACAGTATACTTTCTTATTAACCTTTTATATTATGCTCATATTGTATGACTTCATTTATCTGATACATTTATTATTATTAAAAAATTAAATAGGTGGCAGCGCTCATTTAAATTATATTTTGAAATGTGCCTACTCTTAAAGCTCGCATCTTTGTCACTCATTTTCTATATATCTTTATTTTATAGACTTATTTTTTTATTTAAAACTTTCAAACAGATGGGCAACGTCCTTTTTGGCTTAATCGATTTGAGTCTAACAAATGAAAAAAAAACTTTAAATTTTCATGATAGTTTTCAGGGTTAGATACCTTCCATATATAAACCTTGTGACGGAATTTCGTTGCGGTACTTAATAAATTGCAGTCGAAAAATTTCACTAACACATTGTTCTTACAAAAGTGTGACTTTAGAAATAAAAATTATAAAAACGTTATAAAGATTAGAACAAAATGTAACTATTCAAACAATAATTAGATACTAACTAGTTATATATGTACCAACAGGTAACCAGTAACTAGTTCCAGAGTTAGCAGGGAATTTGGAATTATAAATTATACATCCTTTTAAGTAATAAAAGTATTTAATTTGCATTTATTTCTTATTTAAATGAATTTTTTTTTCGAAAAAAGTTATCAGCAAAAATAATTTTTCAAGTTTCAATAATTTCTTTTTTCGAAAATTTTTGCTTCTTTGTTGATGCTGAAGAAGTTTTAATTTACAAATAAATAATTTAAATAAATCATGAAAATTAAAATTAAATGAGAACTACTTACAAAGCATTTAAAAATTAACTAGTTATGTTAGCAACAATAGGAAACTTGTAACTAGTTTTAGAGTAATTAGGCATTTTTGTAAATAAAATTATATAGCATTATTTAGTACTGACTATAATTAATATAAATTTATTTATTTACYTATCAGCACATTATAAGCGAATAGAGTTGCCACCATTTTAATAAAAATTTCACAAAATATTTAAATTACATATCACAAACATAATTGAGAAAGTTTGTCAAGTAAAAATTACTGAATTATAAAATAATAAGCGACTAAAAGCTCAATAGGGTTGCCACCATTTTGAAAATATAACCACAAATTTCATAAAACAATTTATAACAAAATAGAGGAGGTATTTCTACCTAAAATTTACCGAATTAAAAAATAATAATCGACTAAAAGCTTAATAGGGTTGCCACTATTTCTCAAATAATTAAAATAATTTATGAAAATATTTTTTCAAATGAAAATTACCGAATTAAAAAAAAGTCGGCTTAAAGAAAGGGTTATATAAAAAGTGTATATAAAAGAGTGGTTCCAAAATCTGGTTAAATTATGTGCATCTCGTTAAAAATACTATTCCAAAACATATGGTATTTTTAATTCACTCATACATATGTACATATGTTCCTCTGCCTGTTTCAATGATTTTCCTCTTTCCTATTGCCGAACGCGTGAGAATAGCGGAAGTTACTGTTTAAATTTGAAAACTTTTTGCTCGTGCTTTGAAGAGGCAGCTACGATTTGGCATAGCGATTACTAAAACAAACAAACCAAAAAAAAAAAAGTATAGGAAATATGTACATACAGACAAGCATGAAACAGCTTCAAGCGTAAATTTCATGCGTAAAACTCGACCGACCAACCTACTAACGCTAAACGGCAGCAGAGCCTCGTCGCTCACTGCAAAAAAAAAAACAAACAAAAAAAACACTAATATTCCAGCCACAATCCTATTCGCGTAACGAAAAATAATAATAGAATGGCTACAACAACAAGAAACAATCACAACATGTTGCTTCAGTTGACATTCTGCTGAAATGACGCGACGGCGGCCAGCGCCACGATTTGCTGCGATTAGCTTTCAGAATATCCAATTCGCTTTCAATGAATTTTCAATTATTCCTTACTTTTTGTTGTTGTTTCAATCGTTTTGTTTTATAGTTTTTAGCGTCATGCCTTCATTTTGTCGATTTGCTTTTGTTGTAGTGCGCTTTAGCTTATTATTATACGATAGCTGCTGTTTTGCTTTGGACGGACCTGTTGTTTTCGCTTTGGTCTTGTTGTTGTTGTGTCATTTCAAATTAATTTGTGCGTGGACCATTGCGAATGAAATTGAAATTCAAATCGAAAGTGCGAGTCAATTAAATGCTGGGTTTTCCACCAACTGTCAATTCCGTTTGTTTTGCCAATTTCGTGGAAAAAATGCGTTCGAAATGCGTAAACGTTTGTGTGCTTGGTCGGCATTTAATGCTAAAATCAGGAAATCTTATATAATTGGACATAGACGAGTTGTAATTCGAGGTGTGACGAGTTGATATGTTTATTGTTTTCATTTATTATTATTTTTTTTTTTGTTAACCACGTTTAGAATGTGTTTTAAGCAGTTAAATACTTCGCTGGCATGTGATATAATTTCGAAGTTTCGGGATTTAAAAATCGAGGTCCCGAATTTCCGGGATTTTTTGAGTTACATTTTATACGTTCTGAAAATACTTAACTACAAGTTATAAGAGATAAAATCTGTGCATGATAATCTCAATATTTCGGGATTTCAAAACCTCGGGATTACGAAATTTCGGGATTTTACGCGAAAAATTGAATTTATTTTCTTTAAAACTATTCCTTATAAATTCCAGGATTTAAAAACCGCGATCTTGAAATTTCGGTATTTTTTTCGAGTTACATTTTATGTTTTCAAAATACTGAGCTACAAATTATAGGCAGCTAAAATCTGTGCATGATAAACTGAACATTTCGGGATTCAAAAATTTAGGGATTACAAATGCTCGGAATTTTATTGGGAAATTAAATTTCTTTTGTTTTAAACTATTCCGCTTATCAAAGACTCTGGTCGTATCAGCAGAGGAGGAAAAGATTGACAGACCTAAAAACTTTTCAAAACCTTAAGAGGGAACGGCAGTTTTTCCTTAAGTAATTTTTAAAAGATGATAGTTAGAACTCAGTTGCCGAAATGTACTTTTCATAATTTAAGGACTTGAAGTTTGCTCAGAAATCTATCGTTTAGTATCAGAGCGTAGTGCGTTGCTACTAACATATGTATATTCCACTTTTCTTGAGACTACATAAGCGTTAATACGTTATAAGCATTGAAGGTAAGTAGAATTCAACAAAAAAAAAGAAAAAANAAAAAAAAAAAAAAAAAAAAAAAAAAAAAAAAAAAAAAAAAAAAAAAAAAAAAAAAAAAAAAAAAAAAAGAGAAAGCGTGAAATTAACTGAAATTATCTTTAATGCTATGGTCAATAAGTCTCTCTGTTAATAGGAAGATGGATTTCGAATTGAATCTCATCATCATCAAGGATCATCGCTTTATGCAAGCTTCGATAAATCTATTTCGGCACTCCTACGGCATTCGATACAAGTTTCAAGGATGCAGGACACCCCAAGTTGAGGCATATAGTCAACGCCTTGGCTCTCTTACCATAAAAAATCAGTAAAAAGACTACATTTTTCTCTGGGAAATCACAATTTTTTTATAATACACCAAGTTATTGCCAAATGAGACTATTAAAGACAAAAATGTGATTTGATATGATTCCAGAAAGCATTATATTATAAGACTTCGAATTCTCTCAGTTCTATTAATTGTCATTTACCAATAATATGTATGAGATTCTCAGCTTTTTTTTTATTAAATGAATTCCATTATAAATATTTCCGGAAACACTTAAAGACACCGGCCTTTCAAATTAGCGGAATCATCTTTCACATCGTACCTTCCATATTAGATTTCGTTGTAGACCCTTCCCTACAAAGCAATGCTTTAAACTTTACAACAACTCATCTGTTTCTCAGCTGTCTCTCTCCCGCAAATTAAGTGGATATGCTAAACAACTTGTTGTTTTTATTAAGCATTTCTATTTTTAATAGTCATTAGTTAGTTAAATTGCCGATGATGCGTGTGATAAGCATTATAATAGCTGTAAACAAGGAAGTATACAAACACACAGGCCCACATATAGCTAATAACGTTTGTAAATATGTAAATTCATACGCTTACACTTCTACTCATTCGCTTCTCGGAGTTAGTTTGTATTTTTTTGTGACTACTTTGTTGGGGAACTTCGTACCGTTCGATTTCGAATTCAAATGTAATTTTTGGTTTTTGCTTTTTATTTTTTCTTTTTATTGATTTATTTCTTTTTCTTCCCTCTGTCTCTTATTATTTTTCGCATTTTTATTGTTTCCTTGTCATTTTAATTACACTTTCATGTTTTGCATACAAATATTTTGCACTTGATTGTCTGTGTCTGTTTCACGGACTTTCAAGAACTTCGTGGTTAACCCTGCATTGGGTTACAGAGCGTTTAGCACGTTCCAGGTGGTCGAAAATGTTACGTTCTTTCGTGTTTAATACTGAAAACATTTTATTATTCATCTTTTATTTTTGGCTTACGGCGCTGATGACATTGTTTTGTTTACCTTTTGGCGGGGAATAGTACACATGGTCGCATTCTTAGATAAATATATGTTTGTATATACATATGTATATGAGTCATATATATGTATTTATGAAAAAGTCAAACATGACGGAAGGAACTAGTGAGCTTCTAGGAGATACTTTTGAAAAAAATATGTCAGACACATTAGTATGCAGCAAAGCACTGTCGGGGTTTTTTCAATGCGTTACAACAAGAATCTAAATTTTTTTGTTAAAATTTAGGTGATTTACACTCTTATAAAATTATTTGATCATTAGTCAATAAAAGTTTTTCTTTTGGATTCCAGAGTTGTTGTCTAGATTAAACCTTGAGCTTTAGACTGATTCGGTCAATATTTGGCATAAAAAAATTAGTTTATTTCGAAAATTGATGGTGTCTACTTTTTGACTAACAAATTCGTCACAAATTAAAGAAGATAAGGTTTTAAACAAAAAACAGGAAAATTAAATAAAAACCAGCTTTCATTCTCCCAAGGTAACAGTTCAGTTAATGTTTTCAAGTAAACCGGAATTGCGTGGAGAACAATGTGAAGTTCAGAAAAGACTATGTAGTACTCGTACCAGTACTTTCTGAGCAATTTAATATACTTTATATAAGAAGATACAATGTAATATATTCAAAACACTTAGAGAGCATCACACTAACCAGTATGGCGTCGATTGAAATCCAGGGAGACGAATTCGCCCAAATATGTAACATATCAAAAACGCATACCGCAGCAAAAAGATAGGAGAGAATCAAAAGCATCGCAATGTGGCAGCAACAGTGGCAAACTTCATAGATGGTGGACCCATAGACTGATGCCGGACATACATTCGTGTATAGATAGACAACATGGAGACCTGGCCTCAGGTCCTTTAGAGGCTATCTATACAAATATCGTCATGATTTTAGCCCATATTGTCCGATGTGTATAGAGTGTATAGAAGACTCTGAACACGTACTTTTTTATTGGATAGGAGAGAATCAAAAGCATCGCAATATTGCAGCAACAGTGACAAACTTCATAGACGGTGGACCCATAGACTGATGCCGGACATACATTCGTGGATAGATAGACAACATTGAGACCTGGCCTCAGGTGCTTTAGAGGCTATCTATACAAATATCGTCATGATTTTAGCCCATATTGTCCGATGTGTATGGAGTGTATAGAAGACTCTGAACACGTACTTTTTTATTGCCCTGGATTTTCAAGTATAAGGGAAAAGTTGAAAACGTGTCACGGTGGAAAATTTGTCTGCACTTATGTGCGAGTACTCTGTAAAATTGAAGGCTGTCAGCGAAGCGTGAGCTCTAATTATGACAAGATTGCGACGTTTACATAAAAGTGGACGTCAGTTAGTCCGTACAATAGAGGAGATTTAATCGTCTTCTTCTCTACCATGAAGTAATACTTAGTCCAGTGGTCCCATAGAAGAAACATGAGATGGAAATAGGTTAGGTTTCGCGGATTTTACTGAAATAACTAGCCCCACAGGATACTGTTAAATATATGCATCCATAAAAGGCCCCCAAGACAATAAGATTGCCTACATTAAGGTTCATAGTTTGATAAAAATATATAAATACTCTGATTATCCAAGACATGCACTACCACATATTGTGATGGTGATGATTTATCAATTTATATACAAAGTTTGTAACACCACGAAGCAAACATCGATGACCATATTAAGTATATATAAAAATATATACATATCTCATCAGAAATCGATATGAAATTTCGCCACCACGAATGAAGACAAGCTACGGCCTTAATCTACATTTGTCATTATGCCTTCCAAATCCAAAATTTAAGTTAAAAGAACTAAATTTTAATAAATTTAAAAATATGTCTATACCCATCAAGAGATATGGTAGATACCTTACTATCCTACGATATTTGAAAAACCTCTTCACACTCCAACTGTCATCGACTGTCTTCGGCTAACAAGCTAAAAACCCAAAGAATTAAAAAAACTACTAAAATATATTTATGAATATCATTCATGCACATAGACACTGCATTAAGTGCCCATAAAAATTATGCGAACATTTCAGCGTTCAGTGTTCACACCGACATTTTCAATATCAACACTGTGTGTACCGCTACTTCCTCGCGGCCAATCGGCGACTATTTAGAATTTCAATTTTTCACGCCAATATTTGCTATATTGCATGCATATTCAATTCGCTCGTGCAATACAAAAATACATATACACTGACATACCAACACACACGTGTTTTTTTACGCTATTACGTGTGCCGATTACGAGCGATGCTACGTTGTGACTGCGTTGGATGATGGCCATTGTAATTATAGCGCCATAATTGTTTTATTTGTTTTGTTAATAAACAATATTTTTTTAAGTATGTACTCGTACACTTGTATGTATTTACCCAGTGTACTATTGACGTGTGGTAGTTTTTGATGTTGTTGTTGTGCTATAGAGTATGTTTAGCCAATGACATATGCAAATCGGACTTAAGAAATGTTTGCATTCTTACAACGTCAGCGACTAAGTGCACTCACACAGACTAATAAATATATGCACTCATGTACATACATATATAATATATATTTATATATATTTACACGACTATGCAGTGTGTAGATAGTATATAAATATGTATGTTTCAAAGCATTTACTTACAAATGCAGATAAGCTTTTGCATGTCAAAGCAATTATCAAAGCAAGACTATACATATCTATGTATTTATATACATGCATAAATCTATACATATCTGTTTCTCCATATATACATATACGCAAACTAGTTCCTTAGCTTTTGAGATATCGACCTGATATTTTGCACACTTCTTTTTGTCTTCAAAAAGCTAATCACTTGTCGGAATTGACTATATCGGACTATTATAGACTATAGCTGCCATACAAACTGCCCGATCAAAGTAAGTTCTTGTATAGAAAACTTTTTTATTTGACAAGTTATTCGCGCGGAATTTGGCACAGTTTATTATCCATGATAACATTATGATTTACGAAAATAATTTTGAGATCGGATCACTTTAGCATATAACTGCCATACAAACTGACCGGTCCAAGTTGTGTCCAAGTATGGAAAATTTTTCTATTTGACAAGATATCTCCACGAAATTTTACATATTTTTTTTTTGTGGCAACACTACAATCTCTGTACAAATTTTTTAGATCGGACCACTATAGAGTATAGTTGTCATACAAACTGACCGGTCCAAGTTGTGTCCATGTATGGAAAACTCTACTAGTTTGCAAGATATTTGCACGAAATTTGGTGTCGAATATTTTCCTAAGCAACGCTTCAATCTCCGTACAAATCGTTTAGACCGCACCTCTATAACATATGGCTGCCATACAAACTGACCAATTCAAGTTAAATCCTTGTATAGAGAACCTTTTTATTTGAAAAGATATTTTCTTGAAATGTCACACAAACTATGGTACTTGGCAACACTACAATTTACGAAAATAATTTGGGATCGGACCCACTATAGCATATAACTGCCGTACAAACTGACCGATACACATCAAGCAACGTTTTCGCTGGTTTTAGTGGCATTTTAGGTGCCAAGTTTTGTTGTACTGCTGCGCTTCAAGCTTCTAATGTAATAATATATACTATACATGTGTGCGTTTTTGTGCGTTTCACCTGAATATATAAATTTCATAATGAAATTTTATAACCTTTGCAGAACGTACTCGTATTGAATTTGAATAAATTTCCTTATTACTCAATGCCTTTGCTTCTTGTTATTGTTGTTATGCAAGCTATGTACCGCAGCGCGCTGCATCACAACAATATCTGTGGGCGAGTGTATGTGTGCAGTCAAATGCAAATAAATAGCATTCCATATTAATGTTTACTCGCACTTTACATTGCCATTGCCATTTGTTGTAAACGCGGAGAATAAAAAAATAAAGTCAATAAAATTTTATTATTGACTAAGCAAATCAACTAGAGACAAGCGAGTACATACTTAAACATGTGTAGGTATGTACATTATTATTAGCTTTTCCATGTGAAATTATGTGAACTTGAAACGGCAAACTGTATGGCTTAACCAAGCAGCATCAGGAGTCTCAGATGCGTAAAATAAATTTATTGTCCCCTCGAATTGAAAATTTTCGCGTTTGGTTGGTTGAGTGGATTTTATATCTGTGCTAGTGTTGTTGTGACTGAGATTATAATAGTTTTGAGTAATGTTACTAAGGTTAGAGGTCTTCAGCGGATATTAATCTGAACATTTAAACCAATTTTCGAAGCTTTCTCTGTTTGAGGTATCTCCCAAAATTGTTAGATTCGGGTGACCTGAAAAAATCCATAGAGTCCACTGCTGTTCCGGATTAAAATGCGTAAATCTATAGTTCATCACCAGTCATGATTTCAAAGACGCTCATACAATATTGAATGTGTGCTAGTCGCACTATAACCTATCTAAATTTCATTAGAGGTCTCATTATGATTTGGCAATATCAGATTCCGTATAGCATCAATAGTTTCCGGAAGAACTACTGATATCGGACGACCTTCACGATAGTGTACAGTGAGTGGTCTACGACCTCCAATGAATTCATCATACCGTCGCTGAACACCTGTCCTTAATGGAGCATTACTGTCGAGTATTGAATTAAGTTCATCAATTCACTACAAAAGGCTAATTCACTCCGAAAGTTGGAAAAAATATTCGCGATTTAATTGCATTTTTTGGCCGAGATGAATATTTTAAGTTACTGTAAACAAAACATATAGCGTATGTGTATGTATTCAAAAGCAACCTAAATGATAATTTTATTAGACATGATTCCCATTATTTCGGGAATTTAGTCGGCCAAAACATTTGCCAGGTAGGCTAAAAGAGATGTCTTTGCAGTCGTATGAAATTTGTGAAGTTTACGAAGACGTATCAGTTCGTGTAGCACAACAATTGTTCACTCGTTTCCGTTCTGGAAATTTCGATGTGAATGATGCAACTCGCTCTGGTCGACTTATTGTTGTAAAAGTCGATTAAGTTATGGAAAAGATTGACCGACTGTCACATCAGCAGCCATGACATCGTTAATTAACTTAGGACTCAGCGTCAAATGGTTTTGAACCATTTAAAAAGGCTGGCTATAAAAAGAGGCTCGAGATTTGGATACCACATGAATTGTCTGTCTGGGCCGAATTAACATCTACGATTCTTTGCTGAAACGAAATGAAATCGAACCATTTCAGAAGCGAATGGTAACAGAAGATGAAAAGTGGATCAAATACGACAATAATGTGCGAAAAAGATCATTGTCAGAGTGTGGTGCAGCTCAACAAATTGTCACAACGCCGGGATTGACGCCTCGAAAGGTTGTGCTGCGTGTTTCGTGGGGTTCTACATTTTACAGTCAACAACTGACCGTCTTCCATGAGGACAACGATAGACCACACACAACTTTGATGACTCTGCAAAAAATGGGAGAGATTGGCTGGGAAGTTTTGATGCGTCCACCATATAGCCCTGACCTTGCACCATCGGACTACCTTTGTTTTGGACATTGCAGAACTCCTTTGACGGAGTAAAGTTGGCTGCAAGAGAAACCCATGAAAATTACTTGACAGAGTTTTTTGCCGAGAAATCGGAAAAGTTTTACACTGATGAAATAATGTCTCTAGCGGAGAAATGACAAAATGTGGTAGACCGCCATGGTACATATTTAACTCATTAAAGTTCATTATAAATTTAAAAAAATGAAATGAATGATTAGAAATACGAAAGGACATTTTCGACTACCCAACGCATTAATCCTTTGCGGGGCATTTCAACCACTCACTTGTTAACTTGTTGAACAATTTCGCTTATGGCCACCACTTAGTCGAAAAAAGAAGTGTTTACTTTTAGCTGTCTTTCAATTTCCATTTAGTACTCGTCGCGGTTTTCAGGGTCAAATAAATTATGACATTTATATGAATTACACGGCGAGCTACACGAATGCAAATATTTGCACACAAACGCTCTGCTGTTGTTGTTGTGGCGTTTTACATTTTTTTTTGTGTGCCCATTCGCTGTTCTTGTTAGCGTGCTGGAGTTAAAACCAATGTGCGGATTTACATACACATATACTTACGTACAGGTGTTCCTGTGTATGTGTGACTGTGGTGAACTATATTTTTGCTGCTGCTCTTTGGCTTCGGCGTTAGATAATAGCACTTTTTCGCGGTTCAATTTGAATTTGCGTGCCCTTTTTGTTTTGCGAGCGTGTTACTTTTCGTTTTGGCTTTATTGTTGTTAGTGCATTCTCCTGTTGGTATTGCTGTTGTTGTTGCTCTTGCTTCTGCTGCTATCGGCACTTCGTCGCCGAAGTTGTTGACATAATGAATATGTGAGAATTTATGTAGCTTGTTATTGTTGTTGCACGCTCTACTCGCTGGCCATGCTCATCCGGCAATTTATCATTTTTGTGTTATTTGCTGTGCTTCGTCACCACTTCATAACTACTCTACGTGCTCTAACGTCTTTATGAATATTCTGTTGTAAGTTTTAGCTAAAAGCGAGGCTTTTAGTTTTTTTGAAGATACCCTTCGCCTCCGATCATACTCGATCCATATTTACACAATTAACTCATGCTTTCCTCTTCAAGTGAAATAAAGTTTTGTATTTTTCTAAGCAACCAAGAATTCGTTTCCGAAAGACCTCAAGTTACGGGTCAGACTCTTGTTTCAAAATCTGCTCTTGCACTAAATACTAACGATACCTTTCTTAGAGCATTGTCGATTGCTTTTCCCATCAATATTTTTACTCGAACTGATAGAGACGCTTGTTCATTGTGATGCTTAGAACTCTTAAGTACGGATCAAAAAGACCGACAAATATCTAGAAAGCGCATAGAGTCAGCCACAAATTTGTTGAGCTGATTTAATATTTATTGCTTTGGTTATGTAGTATATGTTATATACCAGAAAGGCAGTGTGAGCCGGGGCGTGGTCGTGGTGCAACTTCCAAACGGCTGCAATGTCTTGTCGACCCGATTAATTCTTCGTTTGAGTCTTTTGAGGACTTCCGCGTAAAACTTGGCGTTGACGGTTTGTCCAGGAGGAACAAATTCATGGTGGACGATGCCTATGATGTAAAAAAATGCAATATATTTATTTTCATTTTACTGTGATTTTTTTGTTTTCAATAATTATCTACCGTGGTTGTTATTATAAAATCAATAAACGCTGTTCAGCTCCCTTGGGCGTATACGTAACCTTCGCAGCTTCAATAAATTGAGTAGCATATTCAAATATTGTAATTTTTCATACATACACATGCATATACATCCATTAGCACCCATAAAAATTGCAATTTCACTTTCAGCTAAGCATATGTAAAGCGATATGACGCTCAAAATCGTAAAAGCTTTGCGGATGCACGGCAGAGAAAAAAACCAACTGGAGCGCATTGCAAAAGGCAACAAAAAGATTTAAAAAGTTATTTAACTGGCAAGACAAAAGAATATTCATAAAACACCGATTTATTGCAGTGCTAGTACGTGTCAGCACAAAAATTACACACGTCAATGGAAGTCAGTGATTATGGCTTCCCAGCGGTGTTGAGTACTTAAGCTTATCATCAACTTGATGAGCAACGCATTAATGGTTGAGTTGCAATAGAAGGCCGCATGTTGTAGGGTGTGGAAAAGTGTGTTGATAACAAATATATGTGTTCACATGTGAGGGTATATGCACTGATTTGAGCTAAGTACTGCTATTTCGCAACACAAATTTGCAGTTAAAAACTTAAAAAGCTATCGAAAAAGAATTTAAGCTAAAATTTATTGTTTTTCTTTGCAATGGTTTTGGCAGCGCAGTGTCTGAATTTCACTGTGACTTATTACTTAAATAAAGTTTTCTTATTTTTATTCCTCTTAAATTAACATAACTTAACTGAACTGAACTTAATTTAATTTAACTTAACTTAATTTAGCTTAACTGAACTGAACTTAATTTAACTTAAGTAAACTTAACTTAACCTAACTTAACTTAACTTAACTTGACTTAACTTAACTTGACTTAACTTAACTTCACTTCACTTCACTTAACTTAACTTAACTTAACTCAACTCAACTCAACTTAACTTAACTTAACTTAACTTAACTTAACTTAACTCAACGCAACTCAATTTAACTTAGCTTAACTTAACTTAACTTGACTTAACTTAACTTAGCCTAACTTAACTTAACTTAACTGAACTTAACTTAACTTAACTTGACTTAACTTAACTTAGCCTAACTTAACTTAACTTAACTGAACTTAACTTAACTTAACTTAACTTAACTTCACTTCACTTCACTTCACTTAACTTAACTTAACTTAACTCAACTTAACTTGACTTAACTTAACTTAGCCTAACTTAACTTAACTTAACTGAACTGAGCTGAACTTAAGTTAGTAACATTTTTAACAACATTTTTCAATTAAATATTTAAATGTTCCAAACACTTTAAGTTTCAATTACATTTAAAACTACTAACTGCCTTCGCGCCTAAATTTTAGTTTCCCAAGGCAACCCCTCTAAAACTTTTAGACTAACATAGTTGGCTATTGAATAAAATATGAGCTAAATATGAAAACGGCTCATTACTTTTTGCGCGTAATAGTTTTGACTGGTCCGTGTTCAAAATTGCAACTCAACTGCGTTACAAAACCGTCTGCGAGGCAGCGCGCTGTGTGGAAATTATGAAAATTTGCGAATGTAGCATAAAAGTTTCCCACCTGCCTGTAATGAGGCGTAATCTATGCGCGACAACGAAAAGTTGCAACGGTTTTTACGAACTGCGAACGACGAACTGGCCGCTAAGGCGGAATGCAAATGATTGGTACTAGAAGATGACTGCGGTGGAGGGGTGGATGTTATGTATGACAAATCTTTCCAGACGAGGCCATTTAAAGTGTGGTTAATGGTGAGGCGAACATATTATGTAGATTATTCGACATTTTCTGTTCCCCATTGCAACTGAGAACTCTATCGAAACGATTTTGGAGAAAAAATTTGTGCGCAATGCTTCCATCGTTCCTTCTTTTCGAAGGTTATTGCTTTCAGTTATTTCTTCAAAAATAGGAAAACCTCCTTTACTCTGCTTTTGACTTTAATACGTTCTTCAAAAGGCGCTAGGCAATATTTGTTTATTTCAATTCTTAGACATCTTCTCTTCTCCTATCAGTGGGAAGACGACACGTTTCGCATAAGTCAACTGGACACATGAAATGCTTAACCTCAAATTATGAACCTTGAGTCGTTGACTGCGGTAATCTACTCGCATAAAAAAATATTATTTCTAAGCGGTCGCTTCTCCACTGAATTCCTAGAGATTTTAAAGTATTAACTTCAACTCTAAAGGATTTCATTCTGATTTTTCGAAATTTCGAACTTTTATCTGAATATATATTTTTTTATTTCCGGTTCGACGGAGTGAAGAGTTAAAATGAAGAAAAGTGCAAATAATCTCTCAGAGCTATCTGAAATATAAGCTTTTATGTATGTAAATACTCGTACTTTTGTTCAAAACAAACGTAAAAATCCATACACGGGAAATGGACTATAAAAACGTACCGGAAATACATGATTCACACAATGGCATAGGTGACATTTCGACAACAACAATACGGCTGCATTTGAATTGGCATGCAAGGCGGCGACAACTAACAGTTTTTGGCATCAAACCGTTGACTCTACACAAATTTGTTTATTTTAAGTGACCCAGTAGGAAAAATTTTAAAATATTTTTAAAGTTCGGTAATTGTATGATTTTATAAGAAAATTAAAGTTTGTGGTTGCAAACTCTTTTTGATTTAAATCAAAATTGACTCATATTTCTTCAAATTGCGTCTTTTTAGTAAACGACATCGTTTGATAAAGATCTCATGCACTTGCGAAGCCAAATGACATCCAAAGTAAAGAACTAGACTTTTGCACGCATTTGAAGCACTTTCGCCACTCTGATTAAGGTGTCTCCAAAATATGTGTGCTGAACGCGTCAACAGGTGCCGCAAAAGTAAACCTCTTAATATAATTTTTCGAGAATAAAAAGAACTTAGTCGGTGCCAAGTCAATACTAAAAGGTGGCGTACTTATCAAATCGATATTTTTAGTACTCAAAAATACAGTTTTTTGATTCGATGCTCTCGCTTTGTCGTGATGAAGAGTGATCTTGAAAGACAACTGGCTAAAAATGGTTGTGTACCACTCACAATTTACTATTCTACATTGCGACTCTTGTTGGATTCGGCACGCCTTGAAAAAACTACGCAGTCGACTGCTCTTTACTCTGGTTTATAATTTTCGTTGTGCTTTATAGTTGTCCATATTCCACATATCTCTGTCGACATACCGTCATTCTTGTGGTGTGAATGAAATTAAGAGTATAATGATTGTCAAAAGAAATAAAAAAATAAAAATAAAAAATTCTTATTTCAGGGGATTAGGCATGTAGACACTAATCATTGAGTGAAGGAAGAAAAAAAAATTAAATAAAAATTATAAATATTTCCTACAGGGTTTTGCACTGCTTGCTTCAATGTGCTTTGCGTTCAGATTCTTCTTATGTAGTATGGAGTATATATTGCATTTCTTTCTGTGTTCATGCACACACATCCGCACATTCCGTGGTTTACCAAATATTCACCAATTTTGTGGAATTTTTTGACACCATTTGACAGTTTATCTTTCTAAAAAATTTCTTTAATTAGGGTACTGAGTTCGCTTTTCCTATTTACTTCCTTATCAGTTGCTCAAATGCAAATATTTTGAAGAAAATGTTTGCAAATCATTTATTTATGTCAAATTCGCAAGTATATTTTTACGTTTATCCAATTTCGCAAATATAAATTTAACGTAAATATTTCATTGCAACCTCATTTCGTAGCTTTGTCAAAAAAAACAAAAAAAACAAAAAAAAAAATGCAAGTGTGTCTTGAAACAAGCACGAAGTCGTTGGCACAAAATGAGTTCAGCGGCATGGAAATGAAAAAAAGAAAAAAGTAAAGAACAGAAAAAAAGGAAAACAATTTTAAATTAACAAAATAGCAAGACTTTAACTTCTTAATTTATTCTTCAAAATCTATGTAGTCACCTTGGAAATAATCCCGCTTGGCTCCCATATAATTGTGCCAACGTCTTTTCCAATCCTCGAAACAGTTGTTAAAGTCAATTTCTGAAATAGTCTTCGATAGCGATTCACGTTTAATGTCTTCAATTCAGTCAAAACGGTTTCTCCGAAGCGTTCGTTTCTGTTTGCTTAATACCCAGAAGTCACACGGAGCCGAAGCAGGCGAATACAGTGGTTGCAGCATTACATTGGTGGAAAATTCGGCAAAATCCTTACGAAGAACGGTGCAACGGTGCATTATCGTGGTTCAAAAACCAAGAGTTCTCGGCCTCTTTTACGAATAGCTTTGAGCGAATGACACATAACTCTCAAATATTACTCCTTCTTGACAGTTTTTCCGATACGATAAAGAAAACTGTCAACATAATCTTGATTTTTGACCTCTATTCACGTGGTTTTTTCGGCTTCGGCTCACCTTTGCCACGATTTTCGGTCGATTAATCGTCTGTTTCCGGGTCGTAACCGTAGATAAAAAACTCGTCGCTGCTAACAGTACATTTCATCACATCCTGGTGGTGGGAAAGCATTGTTTCGCAGACGTTAACGCGACGCTGCTTTTCGAAAAAAATTTAGTTATTTTGGAACCAATCGTGCATTCACTTTTCTTAGGCCCAAATGAGCTTTCAAAATGGTTTTCACCGATTCTTTCGATATTCCAACTATGCCAGTAAGAGCTATGAGTATTAATCGTCGATTCTCAAGCACCAGCTCTTTGCCATTGCTGCCTCAATTCGAAAGAAATAAGGCCCATTGATGCTGTCTTACCACAATTCGCACCAAACGCTAATATTTTTGGGAATATAATAATGACAATACATATATAGCAACAATTTTTGAAAATTTTAGTTATCTATTAAGAGGTAACGTCTCTGGCATTCAAAGCACCATATTGTAGATAGTGATCGTTGTTGAGTAATTTCATCTTTCACTTCTTGTTAAGGGAAAGCTTAGGTATGAAAATTGGTTTGCTTTGGTAAAGCAGCTCAAGCGTTAAGGAATTGCAATGTCACGCCCATAGCTACATTTTTGATATTTTCCTCATATGGAATCAAAATATGAGATAGAAAAATTTTCAAGTACTTTCAAGCAAATGCCAAGACATGCATTGATATCATGATATGTGGTATATGATATGTAGGTAAACACGTGCAAATTTTAGGCTATGCTTAAGATATAACTCAAAATAAACCCCTAAAAAAGGGAAAAAATATTTCACGTTGCGATTTTACTTTTGCTCGAAGCAAACACCGATAAAAATGAACTTACTTGTCTGCTCAGCGGCCAGCTGTGTCTTTTGTTGCTTGACGCTGGTGGCAGTTTCGCCTTCATTTATATCTTTTGTGTTTATTTAATACTTTTTTCTTTAACTTTTTTTCAGCACACATTTTTTGTTGCTATTTTTTTGTTTCTTTTAAATTGTTGGTTAACAAATAAAACAGAAGTGGCCTAATTAGGTTCACCTGTGTCATCGCAAACACAGACCGATACACAACCGTAATAGCAACAACTGTAATTATGGCCAACAAAAGGCCCGCGAAGCTAACAACGAGTCAGCCGAGCGGGAGGGAGGAGGTCGGGTGCAGCGAAATTTCAAGAAGCAGCAGCGGCAAACAAATAAGCTGACAGCGTCGAGCTGCGCCAACAAATACAATTCCGCGCAATTACTGTTGAAATGGCAGTACAATGCAGGGCAAACACGCACACACATACATACATATAAACTCAGAGATAAATGGAGGAAAACAGCGCGCCGGTTCGGCAGCAGAGCAAATAGACAGAAGTTAGCCGCACAATTGCACAAAATTAGCGTAAAATCCAAACAGAAAGAGAAAAAACTGTAAAATTGTTGATTTTGTAAAGTCCAAAAATACAATAGCAACAACAAAAATTGGCAGTATAACAATGCGGTCATAAAAAGAAACGTTGAGTTTGAGGCGCAGCTCAACAAACCATGAAAAGTTGAGCATGTCCCGGCCGTCGCAGCAAAAAGAAAAAAAAACACAGAAAACAATAACAACAACAGTATCATCAAGCCAGTAATACTACAATTTTTTTGTCATAACAAAAACATGCATTTCGTTTTTCATTTTGTTGGCCATTTTAATTACTTTCATTTTCCTCAACTTTTCCTCTTTGTTGTGCTCACCATTTAATTAGGCTTTCAGGGTTTCGCTGGCGTATGAGTTATGCTTGCCACGCATCATCAGTTTTCATCATTATTTCATTTACTTTGAATTATTGGTATTTTCTTTTTATTTACTTATTAATTTTCTTTCTTTATTAATAAATTAGTACACCGATTTTGTGCTCATTATTGATTCCGCAAATATTAAAATTTTTCGAATTCTTCTTTTGAACAAATCTTTCCCTGCTCGCTTCGGGCACACAGTGGCCTTCTTTGTTCTTCACTTATTTACTAATAAGTCGACCACAATTGTTGGAACTTTTTACAGGTGAATGTGCGCACCGCTAAGCCATTAAAACGCGATTGGTTGTACAAAGACATTTGGTTAGTAAAAAATTTGGTCGTCAAAACGCTAGTTGGCGCTGAGAGCGCGTAGTTCTAGTTTTATTCGTCGCATCGGGTCATGCTATGCCTTTTTGGAAAGCTCATTTCACGCGCTAACACGTGTTTGATTGATTGTCGTTTCTTTTAAGTCGTTCGTGAGTTATAGCGTCGCAAACATGGAGCAAAATAAAGAGAAAATATGGCATATTTTACAGTACTACTACGATAAAGGCAAAAATGCATCTCAAGCCACCAGTAAATTTGTGCAGTTTATGGACCCGATACAGTTTCCATTTCCACCGCACAACGATCGTTTCAACGTTTTCATTCTGGTGTAGAGGTGGTCGAAGATGCGCCACGCTCCGAAAGGCCTGTCGTCGAAAATTGCGATAAAATCGCTAAATTGGTCGTAGCATCGGTCAAGAACTGGGCTTGAGTCATCAAAAAAAAAATTTTATGAAGAATTGAAAATTCAATAAAAATACCGCAAAACTTTTTTGGCAACCTAATATTGTAAGCACCGGAGTGGGTATATTTCTTGTAGTATTGAAGTTATAAAAAGAACTTTATCTTGATTTTGACTAGTCAGTATGTAAGGTATCTATAAGCTATAGTGATCCGATCTGTAAAATTTCTTCGGAGACTCTAGTGTTGGCTTGTACAATAAATATATGCCAGATTTCGTAAAGATATACTTAAAGGTTGGTCTATTTCGAGGTTATATATTTTTTGAGGATTATCTCTTTCAAATGTTGGCAGCGGCTTCTTCTCAGATGGTCTATCCATTGAGTCCAATTTTCGATGACTCGTTTGAGCATTTATCTCAATAAATCCATTGATTGATGATGATATGTGGGAAGTGGCGCCGTCTTGTTAAAACCAAATTTCACCGAGATCTCGCAATCCATTTCAGGCATCAAATAGTCGGTTATCATGGTGCGACAACGATCGTCATTAGCGGTTGCATTCTCATCGGCATTATTTTTTAASAAATATGGACGGATGTTTCCACCTCTTCAGGTTGCCCTTCGTCCCAAATGCGGCAGTTTGCTGAACAAAATTTGACAAATGACAGCTTGACACGACTCAGGTGTGATCTGCCAACAAGAGGCTATTGAATTTCTTCGGAGATTACAGTGCTGCCTTCTACAATAATCTATATCCTATACTCGTTCGATAGCGGGCGCTACGATAAATGAGTAGCTTTTGGGGTTAGAAAAGGACGTGTGCAGAATTCCAGTTCGATATCTCAAACCCTGAGGAACTATTGTCGTCTCTAGACTTGGCTACCCAAAGGATACTTGGTATAAGACTCGAGCCATATGTAAAACCGACCATTCCCAAGTGAACGGCGCTCGAAGAACTTTCTTCAATTACGTGAACTTCTACACACGACTCCATCCTCCATTCCACATAGGTCTTTTTTCTATCATAAAATCTGCTAAGGTGTTTTGTTTAAATATTTCTGCTTAGATATTTCTGTATTAGATGATAGAATTTCGCTGTGACAAGGCTCGCAAACCAGTTTAATCATGAAGTAACGAGATGTCAAAGATAAGGAGAAAAAATTTAGATATTCTTGGAAGGAAAGAAACTGATATTGATAAATAACTGCTGGCATTGTACTCCTTTATCATGGACCATCCATAAAAAACCTCTCCTAGAGGGACTCTTCCATATCTTCCTCAAAGATATGCGAGCACAGAAAATATTGACAGGGCTAGCCTCGGTGAACTGATAGTCCAAATAATTTGCATTAAAATAAAAGTGTGCGAGGCCCATTATCGCATTTACCTAAGTATCTACCAAGTATAAGAGCAATTTTAGCAGCCATACAATCAATAGTTGAAAAGAAGAATATATAAACTGAAGTCCAAATTTTCTGCATTTAACTTAATTTTGTTGAATAAACCCAAGCCTACTCATACAGTGAGTAATAAACGATGTCTTTGTACGCCAAAATTAGTACACAATGCGCGTTTTTCTTAACTGGCATTTCGACGGTGTGGCATGCAACAATAACAGCAACAACTTGTAGAGAAAAAGCAAATAAAGTTATGCACGCATAACCACGCCTGACTTTATTGCCCAACGCTGTGGTGACCACTCTCAAGACACACACACACACACATGTGATGGCAGCAAGATCAGCGAACAAACAACTGACGCACAAAATGTTGTTGCAATAACAGCAATTTTCACTTTTGACACTTGACTCAGCTGTAATGGCCACCGCTACCGCAGCTGACTGCCGGGCGTCACAGCAGAAAAGCAAATAGAAGGAAAGAAAGTTGAAGCGAAAAAACGACAAGAGACCAAATGAAATGAAGAGTGTTGGCACGGAAAGCCCACAAAATGAGATGAGCAAATACAGATGGTGGCCGACGCTGTGGTTTTTCGCTTGCTACTGATGAGGGCTACGCCGGCTACTTAAGGCTAGGCACGTAGTGGCTCGGAGTTAAAGGAAATGCTATAAAAATATAAAAAATATTTATGTACTCGTATATTATATTTTATCGAAATCTTGTTTCTGTTTGCACTACTGCTGCTTTCCCACTTCACTTTTACTCTCATCTGCTTTCCTCACGGTTTCGCTGTGTTTTCAGCCTTAGCTGCTACAACTCTGTTTTCACTACTGGGCAATAAGGAGCAAAGGTAATGGACTTTAGGCGCTCTGGCAGTAGCTGCGGAATGGGTACTTAGCAGACAATTTCACTACTTTACTTGCGGTTGATGAAAGAAACCTCTTTTTTAATGAGAAAAACTGGCAATTGTTATTGCAAAAGTGAAAATTATTCAACTCCTTTAGCCGCAAAATAACTGTACACATTAACTGTTGAAATTTTTTTCAGTATTTCCTTGAAATTATATCGCCGTGCGCCTACGTGGTGAACGTGTGTACCCAATTGGTGGCCGCCGAAGGTGACAGAAGGCGCGCGCAGGCGCAATGATGCTGCCTGGCATTGATCACCGACGACAATGTAGCGCCGGAAAGTGAAATCCCCAAAATTTTTTTGTATGTTTTTTTTTGCATTTTTTTTTTTGAATTTTTTTTAAATATTTTTGGGAAAAAAAAAATAAAAAATTTCTTGCTTTTGTGCACCATTGAATATTTCATCACTTCAACGCGGCGCCGTACGTGTTAATGCACACTTTGTGCTCATTTCCTGCAGCAATTCATCTGCGCTTCACTCAGTACGCGCTTTAATGCGACGCTTAAATGCTGTTAACGCGCTTGTATTGTGTTTTAAACGGTTTCGGGCAGCCTTATCGCCTACTTCGTGACGTTTTATGGAACTAAAAAAATATATTATAAATTTTACACATAAGTACCTTTGTGTTATTAGTACACAGATTTTTGTGATCGGTGCTATTTTTATGCCTTGAAAAGTTGTTGTTTTTCCATTTTTGCAGCATGCTGCTGAAAACTCTCCAACCACGAAACTGCAATCAAGCTTACGGTTAAGTAACCTAAATATCGCCCACTCGTCAATTTTCGGGCGAACATCAGCGTCATCATCGGCACTGATGTGCTTAATGCATCATCCTATTGAATACGTTTATTGGGTCAATGCTTCAGGTGTTGTTGTCATTGTTTTTAATATATTCCTATTTGGGTCATACATATTGCATTTCAATAAAATAAAAAAAGTGTTTATGAATACCCTATTGAAGGCTTTGATAACCTCAATATATTTGGCACTCATTTTGTGATATTTTACGAATTTTGACTTTACTCGACAGTGGCAACTCAAAAATGCATCTATATTAAAAGCCTACAGACCTTGTGGAAATCTTTTTACTCTCGAAATATTTTGTGCTTTAATTTTTTTTATGTGGCAACTCTCTTCTAAAAATTGTCTAAATCGAGACCTACTCAAATTATCCTGTTGAATGTTTTCATCTTATCTTCAGGCAAATATGTATACTCTAGTATTTTTTTCGGCAGGTGGCACCTCTATTCTATATTATGTTTAAATGGAGACCTAACCCGTGGATTTTTTTAAACTTTTTACATTATCTTCAGACAAATACGTATATATTTTGTTGACGGGTGGCAACTCTATAAAAAAATAAGTATAATTTTTAAAGTCTTGCCGAAAGAAAAAGATCTCCCTTGAAGACTTGCTGAGTTTTCAATTATTTGTTAGGTGGCAACTCTTTTCCATAATATTTGTAAAATAAAGCCTACATTAATTGTACCGTGAACTTTTTTAACTTATCTTCAGACACATATCTGTTCTAATATTTTTATTTTGTAGAAGAGTGGCATCACTATTAAAAAAATAAGTACAATTTAAAAACTTGCCGAAATGAAAATATCTTAGTCTGGGATCATGTTTGCTTTTCATCGATTATATTGAATTATAATTTTTTTAAATAGATGGCAAGCCTACCCTAATTACACATTAGACTTTGATTACCTTATGCTTAATCACATTTCCTCATATTTTTATTTTTTGATAGGTGGTAATGACTATTTTTAAGACATCCAAGATCTTTAATATTTTTTGTATTTAATAATATTTGATTTTTTCGATAGGTGTCAAATTCCTCTCGAAATATGTCATAATTAAAAACATTTTGAATTTGAAAATTTTCTGATATTTTTTTATGGATGGATAGCAACTCTATATACAAAAAAAAAATATCTAGTTTAAAAACATCCTGGATATTTAGCGGATGGATGAACTGAAAGTCTTTTGTCTTATGTTCTCTTATATTTTGATTTTTGTTTTGGATATGAGGCAATTCTATTTCAAAATACATATGTCTATTTTTAAGATATCTAGGATAATTTACAGAGTAGTTTCTTAAGATTTCTTTCGGTTAACATAGGACTTCGATTAACATAGGACTTCAACAGACCCAAGAAGTGTTGGAAAAGTTCAAATAAAATCCTGGACCCGGAAATTAGATTATTGAATTCTACAAACTTCTTCAAAAATTAGAGTTTCCTAAATATCAAAATCCAACTCCTTAATCAAACATCGCTTCCACCTTTTCCTGGAAAAAACACCGTTCACCCTAATATGTATCTAAAACACTTCTCGTCACTTTCAAAATAAAAAAAATATTAATTTATGAATTAAAATTTTGCAACGCAATTTTGTGGTTAGGCGAAAATAACTCGCTCTTACTTAGTGGAGGAAGCAATGTGCAAAACAAAGTTGAAAAGTTATTTATTAAGTGACTCGTGCACATCAAATTTGCGGTCACAGGTGTTATGTCCGTTTAAGTGCCATTAGCAGTTGAAACAATTAGTGATACAGTTTAATATAAAGTGTACATGCAATTGCTGAGCTAATTTGTAATTGTTGCAAGATCAAGGTTGCAACATTTTTTCAGCTATACGCTAAAGATTGAGAAGAGATATGATATACGATTTTGAGAAATATAAAAAAAATTAAATGATATGAATAAAGCAAACGACAAGTGAAGGTTAGATGATGAGAAATATTATATACATATGTTCCATATGATTTTTTCAGCTATAAAATTACAAAAATAATAATAAAAGCTCGGTGTTTTTGGTAGCAGTGTAGGATCAGATAATCCATTTTAGTCAATCTTGGCTTCGGAGATCCAAGAACAGTGATTGCGTTAGGTGCTAGTTTAATCAATAAAATCAAAAATTAATTTTAAAATAAGAACGTTTCTTCTCAGTTACATAGATTAACACTATTCAAGTCAAACCTATAGCGTTATTTCATGCTTTCTCACGCAACTCTTCATAAGAGATGCTTTTACCATATCGCCGCATCCATCTGAGAGACATCTCAGGAGGTAACTCGGTTAATATCATCTCAGAAACCTAGTGATATGGCTTAATTTGGTTACCACCCGTGAGCACAATGGGCTTAGTGATGTCCTAACTGCATCCGCATGCGGTCTACCGCTCTTGCGCCTCCATTTCCAACCAACCTCATTTTCTAAGGACTTAAGTTACTACATACTTTTCTGTATCGAATAAAGTTTATCGGAGAGGTCTTAGACTCTTGATTCCTGAATATGTTATTTGCATGATCGCTATTGGTTAAAAACTATTTCAGAAAAATTTTTAAAATTTACCTTTTCTCATATTTTTTAGCTCCAAAATATACTCCTCGACAAATTTCCCACTCAATTAATGCATTGCGTAATTTTTCAAAAAATGCTGCCAACAAAAATGTCAAATTACTGTTTATCAATTGTGCAAACAATATTTATGTCTGTTATTGAACGCTTTATCGCTTGCCACTTGCGTTTTTATTGCATATCCAGCACCAGCCACTTTCCAACCGACCTCTCTCAAAAGAGAAAAAAAAAATGTTTATTCAACAAATAATCATATACACTTGCTGCCATTAAAATGCAGCGCAAATATTTGCCACGCCGCGAGTTGCAGCATGTGGCTTGCATAAAAGAACAAATAAATAAATGTTGCATGCAACAGCTATGCCAACAAAGCGCCGCCCAACGCCCAGCCAAGCGTTCACTGCAAATATTTCAGCGCTGAAATTCGACTCAATTCACATTGAAATTATTGGTTAGATCGTATTCGTGTGTATTTATTTTTCTAAATTCTTGTTGTTGTTCACACCATGCTTTCGTACAGTTTCGATTATATTATTATTCCTGCCACAATTGATGTACATATATGAGAAGTAGAAATATAAGTCCAACTGGAGGAAATGGTTAAGGGCAGTTAAGGTGAAATTACTGAGCTCCCGGGACAACGAGCGAAAGCTCCGGTGAGATATTAAGAATCACTGAGAGACTCGAAGGATTATTATAAAGAGTCACTAAAAACCGCTGTGATATATATTACTGAGAGTCACTGAGAACCGCTGAAAATCACTGAAAGACCGGAAGATTCACTGTGAACCATTTTTTGGCCTTTGCTAATGTCAATACCGTTACAGCTTTCAGTATAAACGTATTATTGATTGGATCTCTTTGAAGTCTGTAAAAAATTAATTTTAGAAAACGAGGCGAACTATTTTGGAAAATTTTATCAGTTAGTCTTTGCGCTTCATTTGATAGTAACAAATACATAGGTTACCCTGCCATTTATTTAATATAATTAGTTCTGAGGCAAGACCTCGGCAAAGAAATAGCATATAATCTTTGAAAGTAAAAATATATCAATGAAAGAATAAAAATTTAAGATTGCTTCGATCGTATATCGTTGTCAGAAAAAATAATCGTTCGTTCAAGCTCACTTTTCATTTTCAGCTTGGTTGAAATGAAGCGAGACAATTGAACCAAGACAAAATCATCTTAGTTCTAAGTAAGATATATATATTGAAAAAAATATAGTTCGAAAAATTTAGTACTGCAAAGCTGGTGTGGCTAATATAGATAATCCAATGACATTCCAACAATTTTCTCACATCTTAGCAGAACTTTCATTGTATTCAGAACAAACTTATCAAAGTTAAGTTCATCTCACAAATCTTACATACATATGTATATGTTTTTAAGATTCTATATAACAACTAAACTTGCTGTCGTTCAAATTTGAGCACCATTCATTCGTCGAGGCGTGATGAGAGACCTATAAAGTCTGATTTTTGTCCCTTGAGAGAGGTATTTTTTTTCCGAGGCATGGACTCAACTCGAAGTTGTTTAGTGTTATTTCCCAATTTTGATAAAGATGATAATATTGCTAATGCTTCATACAGAGTGAGGTTATTCTCATTCTTGTACACATAAAATCGTGTATAATTATGGTATATCTGTTTCCAACATTTAATAAGCACCACTGACGTGATGAGAGTACTTTAATGTATCACTTTCGTTCGTTGGAAGCGAATTCGTTTTCCCGAGTCGTGTACGAAACTCGAATTCGTTCTCAATTTACTTTATACTCCAATCACTTTATTCAAAACTTTAGACAATATGGAAATAAATTTAATTTTATTTTAGCAATGAGGAAAGTGCAGGAAAAGTAATTGACGAACAACTCAGATTGCTACTGTCACACCGAAAGAAATGTCATAGCTAGTATTTCTTAAAAGAATTTTCACTTTATACTCTCTTTGAGAAATTCGACTCATAGAACTTGACAACCAAAATTTCTGTTTATTTAATACCTAGTAACATTTTAACGAAACTTCTTCCAGCGTTAAACTCTCATGCTCTGCTATTCGATTTACAGCATAGAAAAGCGCTGCGTTGTACTACAACTGTGACAACTTGCTTTCAAGAAGATTTTTAGTCTTACCCCACGAATGCCCATTGGAAAATATTTAGTTAGAACCCAGGATAGGTTCGTCGATTAGCACCTGCTAAGTGAAAGGTAAATTAGTGAAGTGCTCGCACGGAAGTTGTCAATAGAGATCCGACACCGTTCCATTCCGATATAAGCGGAGCGAGTATGCCTACTCTGGCTAGCTTATCGGCTCTGAAGTTGGCAGCAATTCCGCTGTGACCAGGCACCCAAACGAGTCAGATGTACTTCATCAACTAATGAATTCCTGATGTTATTTCTAGTAAGTACATATACTCCTAGAGGAGAGTGGATGCTGACTTCCTTAAAAGAGGCTGAACCAATTAGTTGGTGCAAGTTCATTTGTATGTTATTTCCCTATGGTCTCTTCTATGAGAAATTTCTGACTCTCCTTAGAGATAACCTCAATTAGAGAATAATATCATATGAAGACTGTTATAGATTAAACAAAAATTGCAAAAGAGTTCTGAAGATCGTTCTTAAAGATAGTGAAGGCATAGAAATATTCCTGATAAATCTTCATGTTCAAAGAGAGTTCAATAAGAATCTTCAAAGAAGTGTTTTTAGGAGGGAGTTCGATAAAAATTACTCTCAATTCCAATTTTTTTTTTATGAGATAAGACATCTTTTTTTTAAATCCCATTTTCTCTCAATAAAAAGAAAGCTGCCACATTTTTTGGGCACAAGTATTTTTTTGGGACAAAAAGTCTCCGCAATAACGAAATTTCAAATGTACTCCGTATACAAAAAGCAAAAAATCACTTAAGCATGCATGGCAACATAAAATCAAGGTGAACATAAAACTTTATGAAAACCGAAAATTTATAATGAATTTTCTTATCGAAACAAATGATCAGCAACATAACAACATCAACTTAAAAAGCACCAAAGGCAAAAATATCTATTCCACAGGCAATTTTTTAAGTGATGTACCGCGACACTCACCTGCATACACACATATACATATCTGTTATTAATGAAAGCAACAAATATATTGGATTCCAACATTAAATGACAATTTAAGACAAAACTCACGTGTGGAAGGTGGGCTTTATCGCTCCAGCGAGGCTGGTTAAGCTGTTGCCTTAACTGCCTACCGACTGACTGCGCCGACCGCGGCAGCGCATGCCAAGTAGCCGCATTCGCTTGTTAATAGTAGCGATGTACATGTGTATGCCATAAGTCAAAACATACAACGTTGGCGTACACACCCTCTCGAAGTGTAGTAGGAATAGGAAGAGTGAGAAGAAGAAGAAGAAGCGCAAGAGCAGGCAACAGCCCGGTGCCGTTGGAGGCGCACATTCCGTGGAATATTAACCTACATTGGGATTACGTGAGGCGTCATCTAAATGTTTGTGCAGCACGATATACTTGTTGTTGTAATTTAGTTGTTGTTTACCGCGTTGCAACAGTTATAGCTGCCGCCTGCGGCAGTGTTTAATGCGCTTCATTGTGTTATCACACATTTCGAATCGAAAATTCAAAAGAAAAAATAACGTTAACTTTCGGCTGCATCCGAGGCTGTTATACCCTACACATATGCATTTTTTAGTGCAGATAAGGGTATAAAAAGATCTTTGTCTTGATTTTGATCGATCAAGTTTGTATGGCAGCTGTATGCTATTGTGATCCGATCAACACAATTTCTTCGTAGATTATAGGGTTGGCTCAAGCAAAGATTCTTGCTAAATTTCGTGAAGATATCTCATCAAATCACAAAGTTTTCCATATAAGCACTCGATTTTGACAGATCAGTTTGTATGGCAGCTATATGTTATAGTGTTCCGATCTGAAAAATTCTTACGGCGATTGTAGGGTTGCTTAGAATAATAACCTCTACCAAATTTCGTGCAGATAGCTTCTAAAATAAAACAGTTATCTATACAAGGGCTTGATTTTAATCAATCAGTTTGAATGGCAACTATATGATATATCAGTCCGATCTAAACAATTTCCTCAGAGATTAATAGGTTGGCTTAGGCAACGATTCGTGCCAAATTTCGTGAAGATGTCTTGTAAACTAGAAGACTTTTCCATACAAAGACTTGATTTTGATCGATCAGTTTATATGAAAGGTATATGTATTGGTTTGATTTCGGCGGTTCCTACAAATGAGCTTCTTAAGGAGAAAAAAACGTAAAGTATGCATAATTTTAGATCAACATCTTAAAGACGGAGGGATCAGGTCGCATATATAAAGACGAAAAGACAGACGAAATGACTAAATAGGCTAAGCTTGTCATTAGGGATCTCTAACGATCCCTTCTGGTTATTACAAACTCCATATCGACGTTATTTTACCCAGTCCAGGGTATAAAAATACATGAGCGACAATAAAAGTAATAACAACAACACAATGACACAGTGGCATAGTTGGTAGCAGCTATTTCTGTGGCAGCCGGAGCTGGAACACGCGCTGTAGCAACAATAGCCGCTGGCACTTCACGCGTTCTCACTTTATAGCTATATGCAATCATACATGCATACTCATAAGCACACATACACACATGCATAGCTATCATGCGTACCCACTGACAGCAGTTGTTGCTCTTCCCTTTTCGCTTTGTTAAATGTTATTTCATTACTTGTATGCCTTCTTTTATGTGTGTGTGTGTGTGTGTGTGTACGCGCTGGTGTCTGCGCTTGCCAGATTCGCATCTGATGGATGCATGATGAATTGCCTACAACACTCTGTGGAGTCTGCTCGTTTAAACTCAAGCTTTCATATACATGTACCCTCATATATGAATGTATGTGCATGTGAGTGTGTATTCAACGCATCTTTGCCTTGTTTTTTTTTTTTGTTTTTTTTTTTTTTTTTTTTTTTGTTTTTTTTTTTTTTTTTGTTATCGTAAACAATTTTTGATTGTCGTCAAATAAAAATTCCTTAACGTTGAAAAAGTAAAAGTGGTACACACGCGACAATCACATCAATGGAGCAGCCGGAACACCACATTCGATTCGAGGGTGGGGCGAATATTATAGACTCACATTTTTTTTGTTTTATTAAATATATAGCATAAATAAGTAAAATGTATGTGTGTATGCGTCGCTTATTATATTCACAAAATTTAAACAGCTGTAAATTTGGTTAATACGATTTTAACAGATTTCTTCGGAATTGAGTGTAGCGTAACCTCGGTTACATTTCAAATTAAACGGTAGTCTTCAACTCACCTTTTTTTAAGTTTCAAAAAGTGTTTAAGCTTTTCAAATAATTAGTACTAAGCACTGAGAGCTAATGGGAAACTTACTTAAAGGGTGCGAGAAAATTGAGATTGAGTCTGACTAGTGAGAACCAACCAGTCACATTGACTGTTAAAATCACCGAGAGTCAAATAGAGTACGTCAGAGCCAGGCCAAAAGCTTGGGAAATCAAATAAAATGGATCACTGGGCCTATTGAACGCTTTGAAGAATAGAGCTGGGAAGAATGACTGAGGCCAAATGAAAGCACAGAGGAAGAAGACGTAGTAGAGCCTGAGAGAGGCATCGATAACCAAGTAGAATCATTGAGAAACTGAGAACAAAACAGCTCCTAAAAAATAATTATAATCGCTCCGAAACCCACGTAGGAAGTTAGAGCTAGAAAAGGAGGAAGAAGACGGTGAAAAGCTTGAGAGAGGCATTGAAAATCATGGAGAGATGCTGAGTGTAACGATAATCCCTCCCAGTCAGGGAGATTATTTTAGAGCCAGTGAGTCTCGAGAGAACTACAAAAAGCCAGCAATAGTTTTAAGTTACAACGGACACGCGTTAGCAAGTTAGAACTTGGCAGACTGAGAGCAAATGAGTCTAAGAGGGGCACTGAGAATCAAAAAGAGTTATTGAGAAACAAGGAGACCTACTGAGAAGTAATGATAATCGCTCCGAGTTAGGCAGATTATTTGAGATCCACTGAGTTCCAAAAAACAACTGATAGCCATTGATTATAATGAACCCGCGTTAGCAAGTTAGAGCTCGAACTTTACTGTGAGAAATTCAGAGTACGAAGAAAGAAGGCAGCGAAGAAAGCCAGTAAGAGTCCGTATACACTGTTGGTAAACCACGAAAATCAAAAAGTATAAAAAATTGCTAAAAATCCGAAAAGTCAACGCGCTTATTCCGACTGCCTTGAATTAGCATATTTTTTAGACAATTTTCATATTTATAGCGATTTTTAAATAATATTCAACTTTTCGTACTATCCGACAGGTCAATAAATAGTTTAGAGATGTTTTGAAGCTGAAGAATTTGCTAAACTGTCATAACAAGCGCATGTCTCCCTGTTTCGTTTCACTAAGGCACTTCCATTTGCGTTGAAATAACTGCTCTCAGGTACTGATGTAATGATGTATGTATGTGTATATGTATTTCTCCCAAACTTTTACGGCAACTGCCCTTTGGTCCACTTTGACGGCTATTAGCGCATATTTTAATATCTCTCGGCAACTTTTGGCAGTTTTTCTTATATTCGCTGTTATAACATTCTTTGTTTTTTTAGTCTCCACTAGCTGCTAGTCCATAAAGTGCTTTTCTGTTTCGCTTTTTTATTGTTGTTGCCATTTAATGACAAAAGTTTTTCACTCCACCTCATGCCAAAGATGGCACACTTCAAATGACGAGTGTTTTAGCCATTCGCTCGCTTTTCATAAACTGTCAATGTTTAAGTATGTGTGTGGTTAAGTATGTGTGTGGTTAAGTTTGTGTGTGTGTGTGTGTGCGTAAAAAGTTTTTATTATGCCACACTTGATACGTTAATGGTGTCGAAGTGTCAAGCATTTACGACTACATTAAGCGCAATAGTGAGTAGAAACACTAAAAAACGAGAAAAAAAAAATAATTTTTTTAATATTTATATTAAAAGTCTTTTATGAATTATTTAAAAATAAAATGTCAAGCTATTACATGAAATTAATGCGACAATTTACTTAAGGACTTTTCGATGTTTTTCATCTTCTATTCGCTTTTTAAATATAATCGCATGGTTTGCTTGTGTTCGTCGAATAGTTTTTCGAGTTTGGAGAGTGTTATAATAATTTCGGAAATGTTATGAGTATGTATGTTCCTAAAAGTAGCCGAAATCGGAAATATCTTTTCCAAGTTAATGTACTATAGAGCCTTCATTCAAATAGAATGATAGTCATATGTCAATGAGAGCCGGTGAGAGCCTCTGAGAATCACTTAGAGCCTATGAAAGTTACCGAGAGCCCGGAAGAGCCATTGTGATTCACTGAGAAGCTCTGAGACTTACAGAGAGCCGAATATTGATATTGGAATAGGATAGGTGATATACTTGTTGCACGTTGCACTCACATCTCCCGTTTCCAAAAAAAAAAACAACTTCCTGAATATGATTGCCTATCACTTCTCTTAACAATAAATAGAAGCTTCTCGTAAAATATGTTATGAACCTGTTCATATTTTTGAAGTTCCTTTAAACTGTCGACACTTCAAGCAAGATTTAGAATCACATATATGACATTGACGAAGTAATTTTTTTTTTCATATTTGGAAGTAAGTTATCTAAGCGCGGAACTTTTTAGATAGCTTTCTCGGTTTATTCGTGCCTCTTCTCATATTGATTTTCTAATTGTGGCCAAAGTTCAAACAAATCCCGATTTCTCGGCTGAAGAACATTTTGAATGAACTTTGGATAAGAAAAATTCCGAAGTATTGAATCCTATCCGAAGTAAACTCGAAATTCAAAGTCCGAACCACAAAGTCCACAAAAGATTCCCTCCAATCAATGGGTATTCAAAGTGCGAAGAAATTTCTAAAAAAAAAATTACCAAATATTTTTCAAAAGTGTGGTGAAAATGAAAGTTAAGATCCATATTTTGGACTATGCAAGCACTCATATAAACTCTGGGGCCGCTTATCAACTAACTAGAGACAGTGTCTCCTCGACTCCAGGGCAGCTAAACTGCACAAGAATTTGTCTAGAGGCAAGACGGGCATAGTACTATCCAATAAAAAAGAGGATGGGACCTATACGACTAGCACGAAGGACATTTCTGCGAGCTCACTTCCCGGAAACGGTTCAAGTTGACTTAAGTTCACCAATGTTCACACGCAGGTCAGATCGCCTGGATTGCGTGAATGTAAGGAGCGTATTCACTGCAGACTCAATCAAGTGGCAGGCAGCAGGAACGTGCCATGCCAAGCTGCTTCTAGGAGAATAAAACCTCGCCAGGTTTAAAAAAATAATCAACCTCTCCCGAGATAAATTTCGTCGCAGGTTCAGGAAGCACTTGTCCCACATTGTAAACTTGCGCAAACTGGCGGTTCTGAGACCCAGAATACCTGATTCTGGATTGCCCAAGAATTTGCCGAAGCAGCTAAAGACCGTAGGTTTCATTTATGTGGACAGGGATCACATTATCTCAATCGCGTCCAGCATGTTTCTGGAACTGTACAGGATGCTGGACCTAGTATGATATAGGAGAGGGCACAATAGACCGTAGATTGCAGTGCAATACCTTAATCTTTAATATCTATCTAAGTTTGAGATATATCATATTAGCTAGTATGGAAATTTTTTCCAATCACAGAAACTTTCACATAAACCCTCGCTGCACACATAAATTTAGTACAAAAAACAAAAATAATAATAATTTTATAAATTAATTTCATTTTATTGTTCACTTGTCTCTGTTTAAGACATTTTTTTTTTTATAAAACTGCCAACTGTCATCTCACCTGCGTCGTCGAACTGCCCGCGCCGCCATCGAGCGTCACTGCCTCCGTCGCCAATTGAAGACAAAGTGTAGTTTTGACAGTTTGAAAAATTCATGCATCATTTGCAAAGTTGTTTGTGACAAATATGTAATATCGCATTACACGCATTAAAACTGTAATAAAGTCGCTTAAAGACAGCAACAACAACAATAATAAAATATAGCATTACATTATCTCCCAGTGGCCGCCATTGTTGTCAAATTGTATGAAAGCGAAAGTTGCAGGTGTCGAAATGTCAAAGCATTAACATTGACCTCTGCACCCGCGTTTCATGTGACCCTTCGAAATTGTGTATTTGTGTGAGTGTATGTGGCGCGCTTGCTGAAAAGTGAAAATTTACACTCAGTCAAATGTGTTGACACCAAGAGCTCATGAAGATTGTCGTCTGTCTCCAGCTGACGGCCACCGTTTGCCAGCTGTAGATGCTCTCTGCTTGTTGTGTGAATTTTTAATAAATGACGAAAGCTTTTAGTGTTTTATTGTCTCACGAACTGACAGTCGGAAGCTGGCACAATCTGCATCATTTAGTTATTTCATTAATTTATCGTTTAGCATTAATATTTTATTCATTCCTGTGTGAGGTAGAAGTCATATAAATGTTTTTGACAGTCATAAATACTTTGACATTGCCAAGAAGCAATTACCTTGATATTGCAACGGAGATAATATCCGTATAGTATTTAGTTTAGTTTGTTAAAATATTGTTACAGATTGGCGGAGTGAAAAATTATATAAATACCATTAGTCTAATTCCACAAGCAGCTGTAATTTCCATGACATATACATTCGCCGCTGACTGTGGAAAACATACAGTTGTTGGATGTACTAATGCAAAGCTGGCCTCATTTAGTCTCAAAAAACTAGTACAGCCGATTTTCAAAAGATTCTCTTTAGACGAATTTTTACCAGTAATAGAGAGGAACATATAGCTAACACTCTTCTTCAAACGGATGTTCTTTGGCTACCCAGAGGTTTTTTGCTTTAAGACCGGAAGTCGTTAGCTACTTGAGCCATATGTAAAATAATCGTTTCTGACTACTCTCAAGTGAATGACGCTCTGAGAACTTTCCTCACTTGCGTGAACTTTTGCACGTGACTCCATCACGTAAATTGTAAATTATTCCTTTCCAAAATATTATATTTATGAAGCGTCGAAGGGTAAGTGAAGCTACGGTGCAGCCGAAGTCAACGGTTTTTCTTCATACATATGTATATTCAAACATATAAAAATATATCAAGCAATATCTGGAAATTGAAAATGTGTTATAAACTAAAGAGCAGCAATAAATTCGCCGGCACGTATACGCCATGGCATACAAATATGCCACAATTCCCATTTGTGCAATGTGTCGGCGGGCGAAAGCCTATTGCGAAGGCAGTAAATGAACCGCACCGTGGCTAAACTGAAAACAGACGCAGATAAATGAAATCAATAAAAAGCAGAAAAAAAAATAATGGAAGTAACGAACAAAAATATACAAATTCACTTCCTGCGTTGAGCARATATTTGCTCTCGCATAAGGATACACCTGCCGTGTGAATGCGGGAAGAACACGAAATGGAGATATATGGTTGTAGATATATATTTATATACTAGCGTGAGTCAAAAAAACGTTTTTTTTTGCACTTGATGCTGTGAAAAATAGGTGCGCCTCTAAGTAAGTCTCTTAATTGTAACGAGAGGGTCCTTCGCCTTGTACAGTTTATCATATTTTACTTCCTATCAGATGAAAAGTTCAGATCTGCTTACACTTACTTGAAAAAATATTTCTTGGTTTAATAGGAAATTGAAAGCTCTTCAGAGAACCAAGCGAAAAAAATATTCGAGTTTTTTGACCCACCCTAATATATAATATGTATAAATCTGTACGTATGTTCATATATTACAAATTGAAAAAGTATGACTCCTCATTTCGGTAATTTTTTGCCTGTCAAATATAAATTGCCTATACAACGCAGCACACTTTCCAGATATCAATATTTTTTTCGACTATATATCGGTCAATTTAAAGAGAGTGGTATACTTCAATAAAAAAGTAACCAAATATTGCAGCTAGTGCAGGTTGAAAGCTCAATTGCATGCCAAATGAAAAAGTGAAGCTCAAATTAAAGCTCCGTGCTAAAATTTCATCACAGTATGAAATTTAACAAAAGAGCAGAACTCTTTTTCTCTTTTTTCGCGATTTTGTGACTTTAAAGAGAGTGTTGTGCCTTCAGGAAAAAGTAACCAAATATTGCAGATAGTGAAAGTAAAAAGCTCAATTGCATAAGAAATGAGAAAGGTGAAAGCTCAAAATATAGTTACATACTAAAATTTCATACTGTGAAATCTTTAAAAAAATTTTCACTGTTTAATTTCACTAATTTTAAGACTAGGTCTTGAACAATTTATATTATTTATAGGTATCGAAATAAATCATGTAAAACAAATCAAACTATTGAGCTTTCTGATAACTTGAAACAACGAAAGCTGTAGTACTGTGTCAAAGCTTGTGGAAACTTTTCTTCAATATCACTAATGCATTAATCGGTAACTCACTGAGCCAAATTTCAACACGATGTCATATTTCTTTCATTTATCATGGTGGAAACGCTCTGAAGTGAACTTGGCGTAGGCTCTTCTTTGTAACTAGCTTTAAGTAGTATTACTAATGCAGTTTGTGCTGATTTAGCGTTTTAGCGCTTATGTGATTTTTCTTCAGGGGAAAAAAATGCTTTGTGAAAGCTTGGTAATTTAGTACTAAAATCCAATGTAAATTGTATAATTTTTGCATTATTTATAGCGAATGCTTTTAAAAATTTATGAAAGCTAATATTGGAATTCAATGAAAAGTTCTATGTGGAGTGAACTTTTATAAATCTGTCAAAAATATAATAACGAGCACAATTAAGCTAACAAACAAAAGCTTCCTTTATTAAAAAAAAAAGAAAATATTCTTCAAAAAAGAATAAAAAGACGAAAGCTCAGTGAAAGCTCTGCTACTTAGCTTTTAGTCTGACCTGCAAACTGTAATTACTTGTACGAGAATTTTGTAATATTTTATTTGAATTGCTGAGTACTAAATTAAATTTTTAATATAAATTAAAGTTTTGAGTCTTCTTCATGGTTCAAGTTCAAATTGAAGTAAAACTTCAATAATTGAGAATATTTAAACTTTTTACGCTGCATTTGAGGCCAAAAATGCGGCGGTAGACGCTGCATGGTGCACTAAGAAGATAAATTGTGGATTGGCAAAAAAGCATCTTTCACATCGCACATCGCACATTCGCCACCTACACACACATGGCTCTTTAATTGCCGAGCACACCAACGGTATTTTGCTACGGAGTTCCCATACAGCATTTAAGCTGAGCGGAAAATCGTCTGCTTCACCAATGTACCGTTTACGCGCTTAACGCTGGTCATGCCCTCCGTTAATACCATGATACAGCAGACTGGCATTCGAAAAGCCTTGCTTCCGTTTTCTTGTTTTTGTACTTTTTTGGTATTTATTTATTTTTCTTTTTTAGCTTTTGTTTGGCCATTGTCGGAGCCAATTAAATTGATTGCATTTCTCTGCTTGTGATTAATTTTGTTACTCTTCCTCGTACAGCTTTAATTTGGGCGCAGCTAACAGTTCCTCTTTCTTCCGATTACTTGCGAATGCAATAACTCGTTCATGTTCGTTCTTTTATGTTTTAACTACAAATGTACTATGTCCATTATGTTCTCTTCCTATTCTGTACTCTGGCGCCTGCTGCTTTTATGTAGTCTACAGTACTTTTATTTCAATTGTGTCTGAATTTTTAAGCTGTTCTCTGTACTTCTTTTAATTTTTCATGAGATAAAAAGCAATTCAACTTCGGCTGCAAGTGTCAGTGATAATTTTTGGTTTTATCTTCGCTTTGTTTACTAAAGTGATTAAAGGACTAAAAGGATTTTCTGCCATATACAAGTGCGAAGGAAAGTAATTGCTGAATAATGCTACCTTCGATTATTAAAGTTTTCGTTAATTTACCGGACCGACATAAACTTCAAATATGCACTACAAAATCATGTGAACAAGTAACGTAATGTGACAGTTGTGGATAGAAAGCTATCAACTGATAAAAAAAAACCAATCTTACGACTTGTAAAGTGATTAAAACTGACTTTCATAGTATGGTAATCATGATGACTTTCGATAAGTTGCAAATTAAAAATACTCCTGGATATTATAAATTCAATTATCTGCCAAGGGCTGAAACACATCATACACAACAAGTAGTACTATGTTCTCAGTCGTCTCTAGACTCTTCACCCGTCCTGATATCGGGTTGCCTTGAAAAATCACAACTTAATAACGATATGAAAAAATTTCAGTTTTTTCAACAGCGTTTAATTTTTCGCCTAATGCAGTGCTCAGAACCACACAATATTCAAGGTCATTCCTTGCTCTACATGCTTTGTGTGTTAGTCTTACTTATTGTATTAACTAGTTATAGTATTTTTTATGCTATATAATATTCTGGAAAAAAATATTTCGACGAAAGCGAGTTTCCGCGAAATTTAAATTAAAAAGTCTTACTATTTTCTGCTTACAGTAGTAGATACGAGGTGTGAATTGTGAATTTTCGCGGGTTACGTATATTCGAATATCGAAGTTTTTGCGGCGTTATATTGGTACTCATGTCTCTCACTTATGCCGACAAGCTCGGCCATTTTGGATGTTCATTTAATTGTTGGCAACTGCTTTGCTTGCACGTGTTTTGGATCGTCTTCGATTTTTAACTATTCAATAAAATGGATCAAAGAACCTGTATCAAATTTTGTGTGAAAAACGAAATTAAGTGCGTGGATGCATTCGGAATGTTGACAGTGACATACGGAGAAGCTACCTTGGACCGCAGCAACGTTTATCGGTGGTGCAAAATGTTCTCAGAAGGCCGAGAAGACGTCTTTGGTACAACGATAACGGCCCTGCTCACACATCGTAGCTTGTGCGCGACTTTTTGGCCAAAAACAACACACTAATGATGCCGCAGCCACCGAATTCCCCAGATCTGGCCCCCTGTGACTTTTTCTCGTTTCCCAAACTGAAGAGGCCCATAAAACGCTTTATATATATTTACATTACCTTTCTCTTGACGAGATAAAGACGGCATCGAAGGAGGAGCTRAAGAAGGTAAAAAAAAAAAATGATTTTTTGAAGTGCTTGGAAGATTGGAAAAACCGTTAGCGCAAGTGTATAAGATCTCATGGGGATTACTTTGAAGGGGACAAAATAGATATTCATGAATAAATAAATAATTTTGGAAAAAATACAAAATTCGCGATACTTTTTGAACACACCTCGTATATACATCTATCGAATAATTGATTAACTTAGTCGAGAAAGTAAATTTAGTTAACCAGTTATTACTTTCCTTTTTCATACCTACATTTAGTTTTTAAAGCCAAATTGATTGAGAGAATTAACCGAAATCGAACCTGAAGTAAATAAATGGCAAACGATATTTTGTACGGACCAAGATCTTTGTGAAAACCTCTGAAATTTGGCTATGCAAAATGTTTTCGGTTCTTAGTGCCTAAAAAATTCAACATTTAAAGGTCTCATGCGAACGAGACATTAACTGTATATATGTATGTTAGTGCTTTCAGCCTATGAAGTATCTAATGATATGAGATCCAAATTCGCATAATTATATGATGTTTACTTTGAATAAATCACACTCAAAAAGCTACAAAAAAAATTTCGAATCTTACTTAAAGTAAATTTTTCCTTTTAATTGCAATTAAGTGGCAACATCGAATGGTAAATTTTCGCAGTTTTGAAATGACAACTTTTAAATAACCGAAGAAACCATTTTTTATTTTTTTTATTTGTTTTTACTACATCTACTTCAAAAGTTAATCGGTGTGCCAACTCTATTCCGCAAGATATTTAAACACAATATTTTAAAAAAATCAAACGCTTTCTACTTTTACTAAAATAATTTAAAATTTTAAATTTTTTTCACATTTTTTCCATTTAAAGTGATATGCTAACATTGTAAAATATTACAACTTCAGTAAAGCCACTTTTGTTCCCATATGATGTAATATCCGCTATTGACTTCCACTGATTCTACACCGCCTCTCAAATCTAATTACTCAACCATTACATTGTTGTTGTTATAAATAGAAACGAACACCAATGCAAAGCGAGTAAAGTTGTGTAAAATAGTAGCAATAAAAAGTTGCATTTCAAAATCGAGCATGTCAACGGGCAAATGAGCAACAAAAAGATAGCCATCGGAGCTTCCTTTCTGCGACAACGAGAATGACAAGCGAAATGCGCACAAACAAAAACACTTACGCAACAACAAATAAAGTTTAGCAGCACAGTGTTTGAGCAGCGACACTTCGAGCCGCACCTCATATTAGATAACATTTTTGTTATTGTTGGAATTTGTTTGGAACTCTTCGCTGTTTTCGTTTTTGAAGTCTCTAATGCTTTCATTTTCCAAATTGAATTCTAAAATAAAATAAGCCCCAAACGCTTTGTTCGACTTCAACGGCTGCGTGCAGCACTTGTTTTTGTTGTTGCTTGCGTTGCTACTGCGCGCTTCGTCAATTATGCGTCGCGCCACAGCAGCGCCGATGTCGACACGCCACGCAACAGCTAAAAAGACAAACAAAAAGCACCAGCGCCCTGAGAGGATGACATAAATTAGATTAGCAACATGAACGCGCCGCGGCAACAAACAAAACAAAAAAAAAAAAAAAAATCAGAAGAAGTATAAAAAAGCGAAAGTAACGCCAGAACATAACCGTGTCGCAGACGCGCTGCCGAAATTGCCGCAGCACCAACAAATCGATATCAAATCGAAGCTCAATGAATCAAATTGTAACAACATATTGTTGTTGCTGCTGTAGCTAATGTTTCGCGTGTGTGCGCGCACGGATCGCTGAACGCTTTTCGTCGATTGCTGTCGATCGCTGCGTGCAGATTGTCGGAAATTTATGTGGATAATTGAGTGAACAACGCGGCGCCACCAGCTCGAAACAAGCAACAACAACAACAAAACCAACGTGCGATGTACATAAATGACTGACTAACCCAGCGCGCCACAAAGCGACCAACCTTCCTACCTACGCGCCTACCTGAACACCCCGGACCAGTTGACAATCGCGCTGGTATTTTGGGTTGCGCCAGCGCGTTTAACACTCGCCGCGCTCGATTGGACAAATTGAATATCGCCAGTTAATTCATTATTTTATTCATTTTCTACTTTTCGGTCGCTTATTGGCAGCGCTGACCTATAGTATTGGCATTTTTATTAGATAATTAATTACAATTAGCTTATGCAAAGTCAGCTGAGGATGCGTCGAGTCGCTTGGTGGAGTGTAATTATTCAAAACGTGAACTCTTAAGAGTGAGCTTACTCATTGCAGATTTGGTGGTGTATATATGTATGTATGTGTAAAGGGCGTTTTTCTCTCTCTTTTGTGTTGAAGGAAGTTGAAAGGTGAATAATTTTACATATGCAAACAGAGCTTTTAATTGGAGTGAGTGCCGCCAGAACTCGGCGACGGAGTCTCTCTCCCACCACGAATCTCACACCGAATTATCGCTCTTTTATGTGGTCACTGTAGTAAATGCCACAGGAACCTACTCGACTTAATCCTTGTCTCGTCAATCGCACATGTTGGTGATGTCGGCCTTTACTTTTACGAAGATATCAACCAGCTGGACAGCGGCCCCTTCCCCATTAAGAGACTGGAATGGAAATCGTAATCTATAATGCATTTTCCATGGTCATCATCAAAAAGGGGGATCTCTCGCCCGAGGCTGTAGTTTGCTTTCCGTGGAGGGTCCCAACCCCAGCGCATGACCTTGGGGAGGGATCAAACTGTTTGGTTTACAAAAGTGTTCTGCATTAACCGTTCTACGAATTTCAAAACAAGTGATGTTCCACTGTTTCCCTAGTGCTCTGCTCTAAACATTTCCTGCAATCTTCTTGATCTATCAGCTCTTTTCTGCGGGCATATGCCGCCACCAGACGGTGACGAGTTAGTATTTCGATCATTTTTCTACAGTCTTTTCTGTCGGGGACCATTGGATTGAAGTTTTCATCTGGTATCAAGAATGTATCAGTAGCTTAATTGAATTGAGGTGAGCACTGCGACCTAAAGTTAGCTGCCCGTATCTATCCCTGTCCACTCGTTCTTCCTTAAGGTTCAACTCATTGATGATGTGTGGACCCATCAAGGTAAAAGGTTCCTTCTTAAAAGTAGTCGATCTTTAAAGGATTATCAATTTACTTATCGTAACTTGTCGTCGATTTTATTGCTGCAATCTATAGTTTTAGAGCTCCCATCAATTCATAGTACTGTATTTGGTGTAAAACTTTTAAGATGTTGATCTTTTCACTAGTTTCTTTATAGACTTCTATAATTATCATATGGAATATCATTCCATTTTTTTTTTTCATTTTGCCGATTATAGGGTTATCACATAGACTATTTAGTAATCCAAAGCAAAATTTTTTAGCTCAAATTCTTGTATATTCGAAGTGGAAGAATGAAAATGCCAAACAAGTTGTGAAATCAAGGTATTTGGTCGTAGCATATATTAGTTTCGTTTTAAGGAATCGAGGGTGAAGTGAATCCAAGTTTAAGTGAGTCCAGAGTAAATTGGATCTTTACTCTATTTTACCTTCTTTCACTACTTCAAATGATATGATAATACGAATATATCAAGCGTGGTATAAAGTTTTCCCGTTGAGGTCTTTCTATGGTTTAAAGACTTTTTTCAAAAGACGAACTGCCATTTCTTATGCTTTCATGTACTTTACCATTACTTTTAAGATGGATGTGAAGCCATTAGAAAGAAAAACTAACCAAAACCAGATGGAACGAAATTTTCTCATACCAAAAATTCCGTTTTATTGAGAAACCTAAAAATACTCGAGGCTAATCAAAAACAGCTGCGGTTTCGAAGCGTTGATAATTGCTAAAGAAGAGGAAACAAATATAAAAGCATAGTTGAGAAAAGAAATGAAATTCTGCTAACAATCGAGTTGAGTTCAGGCGTGTTAAGTATTAGTTATTTTTAACCTCAATTAGCTTGACATTTTTGTGATAAGGGTGCTACAGCGCAACGGCCAACTAATAGACCAAGAATGCTGGTGGGCACACATATATACATTCACACATCATTTTATATACATGCTAACGTGGTGACCCTTCTATTCTTCAGCTTTGCTCCTTCCAAGCAATTGGTCTCTTGAAGTCATAGTACTGTATGCCAATAAAAAGTACTCGCAGTCAGATTTACTACTTACTCACCGTAAGTACTTCATTGCTCGCCGGTTAGAATTGAAAGAAATGCCACAGCAATTACCGCAAATGCTGCGGCCACCACAACAACAACTACACCATCACTTAGCGACAATCGGCAGTAATGGCCCACAATTGTTCCGAGTAATGGTGTATGGGAATGTCACCGCCCAGCAACCTTAGAAATTTCCCAATCTATGCAAACAGATCTGCTGTGTTGTGATGGTCGTGGTGAAGATTGTGCGATACGAATGCGCAGCTGCAGAGTGCACGAGCAAGCAAGAGTCGCATTTATAAAGAAAACAGTGAAAACTGAAAATAAAAAGTGAAAAGTTGCTTCCTCGCCGCGTTGGATCGTCTTTGCTTGGCTGCAGCGTTTTTTCCCATCTTTTTTTTATTTTTTGGTATTTGACTATTGTCTCTTCATTTTGTTTTATTAGCTTTGCTAATGCCCAGCAGATAAGCGAACTTCTACACTTCTACTTATTATTCTTTACTTAGCTTCTATTGCTTGCAAACTATTATTCAAGACTTCGTACATACCAATGTATGTGTGTATGGACGTGCCCATATGTACTCGTACATCTTCGCGCATTGGGCAAACGTCTATTATCTCTTTGGGTCAAGATAAGATTACAAACAATTGAGCTCAACCCCGACGCGCACACACAAATCCCAACAGTCACACTAATGGATGTCCAAGGCAGCAGAAGCATATTGAGGGCGCTGTTGCTGGCTGCGGCACAGTGTGTCGATTTTGATAAGAGTTATGACACATTTGCTTTAATATTTTGGGGAATGCTAGAATGTAACTTCAGACTTATCGAATGTTTTTGCTTTCGGCGGAGAAAGGTTTCGAAGATCAAAATATGGATTCAGAAATTGAGTGAGTTAAGTGGTTAAAACCCATCAAGAAAATTTCATCAGAATTAATTATGATTTCCCATTCCATTAAGCCACAATGGCTTCAAACAGTCTACAAGTCGTCGTCTTCTGTACGATATCTGACCCTCTTTCCCTTATTTTGACCCCTGCTGTTTCATGGTAGTGAGTGCCTGTGATATTCTAATTCCAACTCACAATTTTCTAAACAACAACTGAAAACTTTGAAAATAACTTTTGACTTTTCCGAAAATTTTCGAATGTTCAGATGATGCTTTGAACACAGACATTCATCAGTAGCTCATTATACGCGTAATTATTCTCGAATTCGAATACTATTTCATTATCTCCTCGAAAAATTAGCAAAGTTAGAATACCTCTTCCTTACAAAAACTTGCTAACTCATCTATAGTGGCTTCTTCAGATCCAGTTGTTTTTTCCGTACATTTTCCCTAGAAGCACAATCATTACTTTGAACCAATGTTGGAAGACTAGAAGAAAAACTTCATTAGAATCTGCCTACGAAAAGTTTCAACTTAAATAAAAGCGATCTCAAGTTGTCCCATCTTCGCTTATGCGTTTTCCGGGTAAAAACAGCCTTTTTCTACAATTTTTTTCTCATATAAAAAATTTAATATTTTATTATAATTTTCTTTTATTCAAACATACATTATTAACAAAGAAGTTCTGAAATTTTTGAATGAAAAAAAAATTTCTGAAAAAAAAAAATTTTAAGCTCGGCCATTGCGACGCCATTTCCGGTGTATTTTGGAAAAAGATGCGCCCTCGTAGACAGAACGTCTCCACACAGGATAATCTAAAGTGAAAAATTTTTTTAGTTAACACCTTAACTCAGAATTTGGACAAAAAAAATTAAAGTTTTAGTAAAAATTTCGCGACATTCTTCTTTCTTAAAAATTGTATCTCATAGACCTGTGTAAAATTTCAAGAAAATCGGTTGAGTAGTTCTCGAGAAATCTTGCCAACTGACTTCAAGCACACAGTTTCGAGAAAAACGCATTTAAAGACGGCGCACTTAACCTAAATTCTCAAGGCTGTACCTCCGAAACTATTACTCGGATCCACTTGGAAATTTAGGACAATATGCTAGAGGTGTTGTAGAATTTAATAAGATAATAAAAAGAATTCCAGTTTTTGAAACCCGTAACCCCATGTAACCCCTTAAGTGCTTAGCTTATCTCTGTTTAAGCAATTTTCGACTTCCTCTCTCTGGAATGCCTTAAGAAAATTTAAAATTATGAAATTCCAAAAAAAAATATATATTTTAGGAGATCTAAAGATCATCCGAACTAATCGGAAGTGAAGTTTCTGTTGCATTCACCCACTGTATATTTACATATGTATACAATATACATACATACATATGTATTTCAATTTACTTATGGTGACTGATCCAACAGCCCAACACAATTTCGGCATCAATCTTGACATTTGGCACTCTCCTCACTTTTAGGCTATTTAAATAGCTACTTAAAATAATTTCAAATTTCAAAAATGCGGCCTTTGCAAATGAACGCTTTCGCTTATTACCCCGCCCGCTCGCCTCCATTATGCTCCTACTGCGCCAGTGTTAGGGATTTCGTTCGTCTCTGAAGAATTACTTACCGTTTTATCTCTACACATTTACATACAATATCTTACATATGAATGTTAAATAGTATGTGCTGTTGTTGTTGTTGCGCGACCGCAACATCTTTAGCTCCAACAAGCGTTGTTACTTACTTACCTCATTCACTTAGCGCTGAACTCTTTGCTTGCCTGCGCGCCATTGTCGCTTCATTGTCACTTTTAATGTTAATGACGATCTAACACTCGAGATAAGTGTGTGTGTGTGTCGTCGTGCAAAGTAAATACATATAATGATTACTTGAAGTTTTTAAGTAACAAAGCGCTGCCAATCGGTTGAGCGTTCGTTGCGCGGTGTGCAAAGGTGGTGGCTTCTTGGCTCTTGGCTCTGGTCGCTTTTGGCTTTTTATTATGTGACTACTATTTTCTTTGTCTTTAGTCTTTACTCTTATTGCTGTTTGCTGTTAGTGTGTTGTTGCTGTTGTGGCTTTGTCGTAGTTCACCTCATCTCTTGTAATTTAATGCTTTGACGCACGTGCGCTTTGTGTTTCTTTCAATTAATTCTCCAATTTTTTCGGTTTTCTCAACACAAGTCTTACTTGCTTCGCATTCGCTAGTTGTTACTGTTGTTGGACTACGTTTATTATCTTTATGTTGTTACGTGTTGTTTTAATTTGTTTGTTGTCTTTTTAAAGTGCTTTGTTGTTAGTTGCCACTGCTATTGGTTTTGTTGTTGTCTACTTGGTATTATTTTCATTTAATTTGTCTTAAGAATTTGTACTACAACTTAATTAAGTCTTCTGCCGTTGGCGACGCTTTAATAGCTGACATTTGAGCGTGGAAATGATTTTTTTTATGAACGAGTCGGATGTATAGTGTATTTTGGACTCGGATTTTTTGTTATTTTGTTTATTATGTCATATGTTACATAAATAGTAATAGGTTCGAAATATAAATAGACGATGCTCTGCAAATTTAGTTCCAATCCCCATCATTAATTCCCAGATACATAAGAAGATCGCAGAAATATATCATACAAATAGAGTAAATTTTTCTATGGTACTTAAATGAACTTAACTACTCTCCGCCTTAATTTGAGAATACTACTCGACTTAAGGATCTATTAAAAAGAGAGAGAAACTGAGAGGCACAGGAAGGGGAAATGGAAAACCTTTCATTGTTTCATTAAGCTTGATGTGCCGAACTCGTTATCATGATTCTTATGGCAACGTTTTTTCCAATGCACGGTGGCGATTCACGTTTAGTGATTGCAATTGACTCAAAAAGGTTTCCCCGGAGCTGTCGTTTGAGTATTTTTAATATCCAGAAGTCACACGGAGCTACATTAGGCGAATACGGTGGTCGTTGTGGCACGATATTTATTAAAAATTTGATTTTTGATCTGATGTAACGTGGTTCCTTCGGCTTCGGCTCATCTTTGCCACAATATTCGACCCATTGATAATCCTGGTAGTCGGAAAGCATTGTTTCGCAGACGTTAACGCGATGCCGTTTTTCGAAAACATTTAGTGATTTTGGGATCAATTGTGCTTGCACTTCTCTTAGTTCCAAATGATCTTTCAAAATGGTTTTCCCTGATCCTTTCCTTTATTCCAACGATGCCAGTAATATCTCTGACAATTAATTGTCGGTTCTCAAGCACCAACGATATTTATTCTATTAACGTATTGATCATGAGTTGATGTTAGTGGCCGTCCTGGATTAATGATTATTTTGATGTGACATTTGGGATTCTATTTCTTCGTTATTATGGATTAATCCATATCCAGTTCTGGGGCCGGAACCACAATTTTAATCAGCGTAAATAACGTTCGCTATAAAATAACAAACAATATGACAGTAGTCAATGGCACACTCTCTTCAAAAAAACTAACCGAAAGTATGCCAAAATATAGATTAAAAGTTCAATACCATCACATAATACTTTTATCCAATTGCAACAAGCGCTCGACTATGAAGAGCAAGGACAAAGAAAAATAACTGGCAAATTAAAAAAATACTAAATGAAGAATATTGAGTGAGTTGTAGCAATTGAGGCGCCACTTGAATAGCAGCAAGAAGAAATCAAAATAATGAAGCAAGTATCTTCAACCAAAAGAGTGCGCCAAAACTGGGGTGAAGCGACCCAGCGACCCTATGCATTAACTGCTATTTGCTGTTTACTATTTATGGATGAAAATCAAATACTCACTCACAGTTAGCTAACTGTACCGAAGGACAGCTAAATTGACTCTTCACTTGGCCAGTCGCCATCGGCACGAACGAAGAGGTGGTAATGTCGGCGGACTCTTCGCAATCTTCTTGGCAGTAGTATAGTCCTTGTTAGGTTTGTTTTTATGTTTCTTTCGCAACAGTTATTGCTCAGAAGCAAGTTCAATACTGCAATGTTAATTGACAAAATTACGTAATTAAGAATTGGCATTGAGAATCTTAGAGGAGGTGATAACTTAGCGTATAATTTTTGTAGTGGATGTTCGACGGCTTATTAAGAGAAAAATTGGCAAGCATTTCTCGCTGTTTTCCACCCTTCGTTTTAGGTATTGAACTTTACTGTTGTAAGCTTGCGTTTGCTTACTTGGCTCTTGTTTTGGCATTGAAATCGAATTTCAAATGTTGTCAGCTACCTTGAATTTCGCAGAAGAGAATGGAATTCCAGATTTTGGAGTACTTAAATGATAGGATAGTTGGATAGTTGTACTTCTGTGATTTAACCATTTAATTTTAATACTTTAAATATTAGTTATCTAAATGATCAATACAAATCTTCGAAAAACGTAAGAACTCGAGACCGTTTACAAGCACATGAAACGTCCAGGATTAATTTCGAAGCTCGATCCATGGGTTCCACATGTTCTTACAGAATTATATTTACTTCGTCGCATTAACGACTGCGATTTGCTTCAAACGTCAAAGAATTGAGATCATGGTCTTAAAAGAATGTACCAGTTCAAACCACTTCGAAGGCCGATACTCACGAAATCTAGAACACATTATTATCCAAGGCGTTGTTACAATTCATTTTTTCTGAGGTTTTACCATTGCCTTAGCGTGTTTTGTGAAGATTCAACATCTCACTTTGCCTAAGCTTTTCTGAGAGAATCTCTCTTGTTTAACGTGTATTTACCCATAAGTTCATATCCTATTGGATATAAAAGGCAAAATATTTAATTATTCATCAATATTTATTTTGTCGCCTTCAAAGTAATCTCTGCCAGATGTAATACACTTATGCCAACGATTTTTCTAGTCCCTGAAACACATTTCATAAGTACTTCTTGGAGACTTCAGCTCCTTTAGCGAATTTAGTTGACTTAAAATGGGTTCGATTCCGATGATTGTTGACCTGTTTGCATGCCAAACTCAAAAAAAAAAATGTCTCATCGGCGCTTTTAATGCTCTCCATGAATGTACGATCGGAATTCGCACGATCAAGCATGTCCAAGTCGACCTTTTTATGGTACTCTTTTTGGAAAAAGTTCAGCTTTATCGGATCGAGTCGAGCAAGAACGAGTTTCCCACCCAAAATATGTATTTATAAAATGTATTTCAAATTTTTTTTTGTCACAATGTGAGTAAGACATTGAGTTCTTAGCACACAATTTCAAAACAGACTGCAAGTTTTGAACTTATTAGTGCTAAAACACAGCTTTTAATGGCACTTGTGAGTACTCAAATATAATACTTAGCATTAGAACTACCTAAGTATGTATACCTGCATTTCGCTAAAAAGACGAAAAAGACAATAGTGCGACTAATTGCCAAAGTGTTCAGCGGAATGTAAAGAAGAAGCAGAAAACTATATTTTTAAAGCATATTCATACATATGTACAAATATATAAGGAAATAACACCCGCGCTCAAGCAACCAATATGGCGGGCAACTAAGTATGGCAAACTAAAGAAATCCAAAGTTAAACTACTACTTAGTGAAGAAATAAATGGCAGCCGCTGCACAAAAGCTGGAAAGAAGATAAACGCTGCCAGCAGTCCGAATGACGGCAGAGGGGGTCATGTTTAAGTTAATAGCTGTGAGGAGAGAGACTTCAGTTTAGTTGTCGCCTATGAGCGTAGGTGGAAATACTATATGCTTCTGAAAATAAATGTTGTTGCTCTTGTTGTAGTTTCACAGCTCTGCGAACACATACGTGCGCATGTGAGAATGTGCATATGTATTAGTTGAACATTATGTTGGGAGGGGCGTTAAGTATAAAGTTGACCTCGCTTTACTTACAAAAGCACACAGATTAGAATTGTATTAGAGGCTTAAGCGTGCAATCGTAAAGCGTCTACGTTCAGAAATAGAAAAAGTAGAAATAAGTGGAACTAATGGTGACGGAAGAAGATGTTTCGCTTTTGTAAAGGGTTGCGCAATGTAGGAAAAATGAGGTTTATTGCCTTTTTTAGAAAAAGAGTTGTTTTTTCTGGAATTATTTTGTGAAAATATTTAAAATTATAGATAATAATACACAATCTCAGTTATGAAGTTTTGATATTTTTATTATTTTTTTACTACTTTTGTTAGTTTTAAGCATGTTTTTCAACTGTTGTGCGTTTAGTATCGCCGCTTACCAAAACTTAAATAAATATTTGAAATAATAAGTGCCACTCTCTAAATACTTTTCCTCTACACAACCCAATTGTAATATAGTGCATTAGCAACCCTGTATAGCCGTAGCTAAACATCTTGGTGCCACCACACGCAATCGAAATTATCCACCCATTGCTTTATGGCTGCAGTAGACGCAAATGACCCGAGCCATGAAATGAAAAGCTAAATTAGCTAAAATTGCCTGTTAATTTAAAGATTATTACGTTGGACTCCCTTTGCTTCATATGTGGAATGAAGAGCTACATTTTCAATATAAAATTTCAGTTATTGTTTATAGTCTTGGCGCGGTGATTTGCGTTTGCTTTTGGTTTCTCTTCTTTTCTTTCTAAACTATGGTAGATGAAGACATATACTGATACAAATTCTTATGCAAAGATTATGTGAGGTCATTGCAAATTATCGCTTGCTTTATGCTGTGAATTTTGTTCTAATGAATTTTATGGATATTAAGGAAGTAGTGGTGGTGTGCCTGCTGTTGAAGGTTGTAAAAGTCTTAAACGAGGAAGACGTTTCGATAAGTAGCTAAGTAGCCAAAATTCGGAAGTGTTTTTGTATCAAAGAACGAAAAATGTATACGACTTTATATGCGACATATTATGGATCTCTTACATGAACATTAAATATCATTAAAGCGAGAAGTACTCTTCAAAGAGGTCATGCTGACTACTTTGCGATTATCACCATGATCAAACAAAAAACATGTATACATATGAAAAGTGATTTATCAAGCTGGTCTCGTCATTTACATAGTATTTATGCTTTCGTTACCATTTAGTTAGTGCCTTATTAAATAATTGTTTTCAAAAAAGCTTTGTCATACCATTTTGGAAAATAACCATGATTACCCTCTTTGTTATAATTTTCTTCACTTAACTCTGGCATGACTTTGCTATTTTCAAAAATTTAGCGTAAAAAATGTGTTGATTATTTAATTTCAAAAGAAGGCAAAACGCTAGCTTCGGTAAAACCGTTCACAAATAAAAAGTTGCCATACAAGAACTTGATTTTGATCAATATCAATTCAACTTTTTTCGGAAACTGTAGCATTGTCCACGGATGTGATAGTATTTTATGCTGAATTTCGTGAAGATTTCTGGTCAAATAAAAAATGTTCCATACAATTTAATTGTTGGGTGTTCAGAAAATGTTGTTAGTTATTGTATTCACACTACCAAATAATTTTCAGTAGTAACGAGGCATATAAAGGGTGAAGCATTTCGAACACAGAAACTTCAAATTTAATGGCGAATATTTATTATTATTCGAAAGGACATTTTTGGCATTAATGTTTTGAAGATTATCAAATGTTGGTCGTGGCTACGTCTCATATAGTCTATCTGTTGAGTCCAATTTTCAATGACTCGATCGAGCATTTCGACTGGTAACTGGCGAATGACGCGTGATGTTTTGCTCAAAAGCCTTAATCGGAGCGGCATTGTCCGCATATACCTTGGACTTTGCATATCCCCACAGGAAACAGTCTAACGGTGCGATATCACAAGATCTTGTTGATCAATCGACTGGCCCAAAACGTGAAATTACCTGCTCACCGAAGTGTACTCTCAATAAATCCTTTGATTGATGCAATATTTGGGAACATTTGGCACCGTCTTATCGAAACCAAATATCGCCGAGATGACAAACTTCAATTTCAGACATCAAATAGTCTGTAATCATGGTGCGATAACGATAGCCATTGACGGTTACGTTCCCACCGGCATCATTTTTGAACAAACATGGACTGATATTCACCGGCCCACAAACCACACCAAGCAGTTGTTTTTTCTGGATGAAATGGCAGCTCTTGTATCTCTTCGCGTTTCTCTTCATCCCAAATGCGGCAATTTTGCCTGTTTGCATACCCATTGCGCCAGACATGGGCCTCAACGCTAAACAAAATTTGGCTCGACAACGTCGGATCTTCTTGGAACTTTTCATAGAGCGAATCGATGTCGCTTGGAAAGGTCGAGTCCGCTAGAATCAATAAAAGGTCCTTCAAAAGATTTGAGAAGCGCTGAAAGCTATTTGCTTTTTTTTTTTTGACGGTTTCGATTAGTCTTCACACAATTTTTTTGGTATTATAAAATACCGCTCTACAACTATCCTAGTGTGCTTGATCCGGAGATAAGCCACAATATCAGATAGAACTGTTTTATTGAAAATTTTTATTACAGAATATGCATTCTATTGTATTTATTAAATTGTTCATAGATCCTAAACAGTCTGTAATGGCTTCCCAAACATAAAAGTTCTTTGCTTTGGTGGAGTACAATTGAGGTTCCACCCATATCAACACAGCGAGAAAACAACTTTGGAACTAAATCACCTCAGCAATTTAAGAGAAAATTATTTAACAACTAAGTATATTTATTCATATTTTTCAATTGCCCTGCAATAGTTAATCTACTCCACGCATGGCAGCCTGGTAACGCCTCTGCATATCATCAGCCTCATCTGCGCTGCGGCAAGTGACCGCCTTTGAATTACTTTAGATTATTAGATTGAATGGAATTATTGCGTGGCCACTATTTTTTTTTTTATTTTATTTAATATTTTTTTGTGTTCTTCTTGTTGTTGTGCTGCTGCTTCGTTGGCGACATCGTCGCGGTAATTGAATGTAATTGAGAGCGTCTTTGATGTGTCCATGCAGCACAAAAGAATAGGCCGCAACAAGATGCGTGCTTTTTAATTAAAATTTTACATACATACATACAAACATATAGTGTATATATGTAAGTCGATGTGGTGTGTGCGCGTTGATTTGCTTTAACTTGAAAACTATTGCGTAACAGCTCACAAACGCCGAGTGGCGTGGCAAATTCGAAAAGGAATTTTTAGATTTTTAGTCGCATATTTTGCTCGGGCGCGCGTGCTTTAGTACAGCACATACACACACATACAAGTCGACATATAAGTGCACTACATACTTGTGAATTCAGCTAAGCTTTTTCATTCGATTTAATTTTTTTTTTTTTTTGTTTTTTTTTTTTTGGTTTTGTTTTTGTTTGCTTGTTTTCGGTTTTCCTTAGCCATTAAAGTTGGGCAAAAATGCACTTGCCACCAACTGGGGCACGCATACAATTGGGTTAATGTGCAAAATGCTGCACATAAAATTATTTTTACCAAAGAAATATAGCTTTTTGTAAACATTTACGAGCAAAATGTGTGTTGAAAAGATTCTTTTTCAAGGAAAATGCATAACTATGCGCTAGTTAAGTACACACATCTGTGCTATGTCTGTGCGCCTAAGTGTGTGTGTGTGTGTGCTTGTATTTTTCGCAACAAAGTAATATTGATTTGCTCAAATGGTCGTGTGTGTTTGGCCGAAAATATCAAACTTGAAATCACATGAAATAGAGAAACAAGCCAAGCTAGCAGACCCCTGTAAAAGGTTTGACTCACTGCTGAAAGCAAAAAATATTAACATTGCTACACTTTTTGAATTAAAAATATTCTAAACTTTAGGTTAGCTTTTTAACACTATTTCGAAAGACTTATAATCATGTCTTAAGGGGGTATTTCACTCTTGAAATCAAATTTTGGGCAGTTTTTTGAATTTTATTTATAAAAAAAAAACCAAAAATATTTTTATTATCTATTTTTTATGGTGTTTTTATTGATATCTTAAAAATACAGAAAAAAAATTGTACAAAAAAATATTAAAAATTAGAGGGGGGAGAGACAGGTGTAAAAAAGAATGGCGCATTATGGTAACAGTGATCCGGACTCTCCTGGTAGTCTGAAAAACAAAATCAAAAGAAATTCTTAATCAGTAAGGATGCTGTTATTGTCCCTATTTCAGGGAACACGAACAATTTGCCGACTGCCTAAAAATAAAAATAATATGCATTTTTTTTTTAAATTCATGAATTTCTTTAAAATATTAAAAACAAAGGATTAAGGATTATATAAAGATAAAGGATAAAAGATTATATAAAGAAGGTTCACACAAAATTTCAAGTAAATCGGTTATATAGAACATGAGATAATGCCGGTACCGTGTGGGAAAAAAAGTAGTTTCGAGAAAATCACGTTAAAAAAGTGAGTCTATTTACGTACCGGGCTAGGTACTGCGTCACTAGAGTAACTGTAGCTCTTAAAATATTTTTAATTTTTAAAAATCTTTTGGAGGATATTTTCTTAAGGGTCTAAACTTTAAATATATGAAAAAATCGAATTTTTCAAAATTCTAAAGTAGAATACCCCCTTAACTGCGTTATCACTGATTTGAGACTTTCATAAGGTCGCCATTATAATCGGTATGGGTAAGAGATACCATATCTCATGACAACAAATCTGGCATGGTCGGTTACTTGATGGTCCACACTTAAAATATGTATCGCACAACCTTTATACAGTTAATGTAGACAGTAGATTCGATTGACTTAATTTTATGACTTATTATTGATACATAAAACCTACATTTATGTAGGGAACACTGATTATTGTCCACCCTGTTTTATAATAAAGGGTAATACATTTCGAGATTACCTACTTTTTTAAAGAAAACACACAGATACTTCAAATTTATTGATGAATGTTTATTATCATTCAAAAGAATTTCTTTGGCATTTATTTTTTGAATATTATCTATTTCAAATGTTAGCCGCGTTTACGTCGCCGCCACCTATTTGACTGAATTTTTGCTCCACTTCCACCTCCTGTAAGACAACTGAATTAGCCATGATCTCTTTTATACCGAGATTCTTTTCTGTACGCGGGGTGGCCTCCCGAACCGTATACAAAAGATTCTCGGCCGCCTTACTGATCTAGAGGATTTAGCTTTGGCCTCCATCTTCATTGATGACCCTCCCGTCGCTAGTTGGCACGTGCGGATTCTGTCTTTGTAGCAGAACCCTCGGTCGCCTGCACAGGAGAATGAGGAAGTTCGTCTTCCCTTTCCGAGTTTATGCTCACAGCGCTTTTTTGGTCTTCATAGACAGTGGCACCCAAGCGCGGTAAAGCTAATTATCACTACCTGCTACAGTTTCAGATGTGTGGCCCATGGTGATACCAGCCTCGCCTTCCACCGAGGTTTGGACAGATATCCCTGTACGCTTCGTTCCTTTACTGTCCTTCCCATGTTGCGTTTTTGATTCTACTCTTAGCATTTTATACCTCATTAAGCAGATACCCTTGTATTACCCATTCACCTACTTTGAGGATACAAATAAAGCAGCCCAACATGAGGGGACGATTGGGAAAATACGCCAGCCTTCGCTAGGAACCGCCTGCCGTTAATGTAATGACTCTGACAGGAGCCAGTTTGAGATCATGGTATTGTAAGCAGCGACAACACCCATTTTGTAAATTTTTTATTCAATTAAGTAATTTTTAGTTACTATTTCCAACTTTTCGGAATTAACAGCAGCATAGAGCTACGAAACAGTCTAACTCCCAATTACAATCGCTTTAGGATTTATGTTGATGGAGATAATTTGTACGCTATTCGCTGTCTCATATATCGTACACATGCATAGATTCACACACACGTATATTTCCCACCCATACATGCTCAGCAGGCGTTCGGTGAGTGAGGCTGTCAATTTAATTATGAAATTGAATGAACGCTATATTTTCGCTGCAATAAAAATTGGGTCAGATTTATCGACGCATACAGTTACTGTGTTACGTTGTTGTTGTTATAGGTCTTGTTACTGTTGTTGCCGCCATTAGCGCGCTAATGTTGTCTTCATTTGTGAAGATTGCACGGAGCGCTGCGCTTGAGAATGACAGCAAGCAAGACAGATATTTTTACATAAATGAATGTACATACATACATGTGCGTGTGTGTACAGTGGTTGTTGTAAAATTTGCGCGCATTTCGAGCCAATTGGCAATTGCTGCACGCCGCAGCCGCAGCAGAAGCTGAAGCCGAAACCGAAGTTGTGGCGCGCCAGGCAATTGCAAGCAGTGTGGCAGCGGCGTGGCCCCAGCAGCGGCAGCAATAAGTATTATTAGAAAATTGCAAATGACTTTTGGAATGACACGATAACAACAGCAACAACAACTACCAGCGCAGCGCACTCATTAATAGAAGTATACCAAGGAATTGGAAGCCGTCCGGCACAGCCAGCAGTCGTCTAAGCAATCAGAGCAATAATAATGCCAAATGGTGCGGGCAGTCAGATAAGAAAGCGAAATGATGGCAAACTACAACATCAACAACAACAACTAGCAAATAGACAAAGACCAGCAAGTAAGAAGTAACAAAAAAGGTATTAAAACAACAACAACGCGCATACATACAGCAAACGCTCGCGTCACTAGCCTCGTGGTTCACAACGCGCCGCTTCTTATTAGGAATTGCAGAGTCGCAATGCGACGGCGACATTCTTCTTCTACTCATTTCCACAGCTACTAATTTGAATCAATGAAGCAGAAGTCTGCAGATTGAATCCTTCCTTCATTTGTAAATAAGCAAAAGCTTAGAAAATACACAGCCAATGCATTAGTGGTGGTTTTTGCACCGTTGCGTTGGTAATCACAGAGTTGAAAGCGCTATTAGAAACACACATACACACATACAGACATACATACTAATACAGAAGAAATACAGAATACACACAGCTTGACTAGAAAAATGTAATCAGCAACAGTCGTTTGCAAACGCTATGGTTATGCTGGCAATTGTCTGCGCTGGAGGACAAGCTGATGAACTGAATTACAGCTTAGCTAAGCTGCTGATGAGCGGCTTAAGGCAGTTGGTCGGTCGCGTAGGAAGGTGCTGGCGGAAGCGTATTAAAGCTCTTTCAATTGACGTTGGCATTCTTGCCATGGCAAAAGATGTAGGTGAATTGCTGAGAAGCATTACTTAAAAATTAATACGTAGATATAGATTCTCACATTATTTTTTTACTGGTTCTATTTCTTTACTATGCGAATTTTCTAAAGAGTCGCTCGGCTTTGGTGTGCACTCAGTATGTACCATATGCTCTCGATTTGCTAGCAATTTACTTGCTTTGTGCGTAAATTTGTGCATACATGAACACATACACACATACATAGACATATAAAAAATTATTGAAAAATTTCTAGTACCGAAAATTTCGGGTACGCGAAACACCATCAATCGATTTTAGGTTGATGCCGTTGATTTATATCAAAGTACTTATTTTTCGTTACAGTTTATATCGATTTTAAGTCAGTAATCCGGTATCCAGAAGAAAGACTTTTGTAAATCTCGTGATTATCATATTTCAGGATGCCGAAAATCAATTTCTGTAAACCTTAGGATTATTTTGATAACTTCTAGTCTCGAAAAAATTTCGGGATTATGAGCTAATTTATAGCCATATCATTTATAGAGCTGATTTATAACGAAATATTTACTGTTTTTTTTTTTTTTTTTGAAATTTACGATCCTTTTAAATCAGTATTTTGAGATTCCGAAACTAGATTTAAGTAAATCTCAGTATTATAATATCTTGAAATAAATTATTTACCGAAAAAATGTCGGGATCCCGAGTCACTATCAATCGTGTATAGGTTAAACTATTGATTTTTACCAAAATACTTGATGTTTTTTGCTATTTATAATACTCTTAAATAAGTATTTCGGGATCCCGATACCAGTTTGTCGCAAATCTCGGGATTGTAATATCTGAGAAACCTTTTTATTTTCTATACATATTCGAAAAAAATTTAAAATGTCTAGTCTCGAAAAATTCGGGATCCCGAAACTCGATTTTTGCAAATTGAACAAAAAAATTGTTTGCTATATTTTTTTAGCCTTTTCTCTTCCTCCTTGTTTTTCCTTTTTTAAAATGACAATGCAGGAGAGTAAGCTTTCGAGATCCCGATTTCAAATTGTCCTAAAAAATTCATAGTCGCCATTTATCTTTTATACTTTTATGAGCCAAATTATGAAATCTACATGAACTGACTTTTTGGAAGCTATTCCTTATTATTTTAATGTTTTATTTATAATATTCTTGAAAGCTGCGTACAAATCGGGATTGCAAAAAATTAGTGCCAAGACCCACAATTTAACACGAATATTTTTAATTTCCAATTTTTGGCTTAAAATCTCTTCAGCTCTTTGGCGGCTGAAACGAAATATATGATGGAACGCAGTAACAGTACATAACGCTTAAGCTTGTTATTCTATCAATGTTATCCAGAACTTAGATATTTGAAGTAGCGAGCTGAAAGATTACCGGACTACAGTTTCCGCTCACACTTCTATAGTCTTTTTTTTCAATTCAAATGACCTGCACACTCCTCCAAACCCCACCAGCTCACTGTTAGTTTCAAAATTTGGCTGTCATAAAAAATCCATATCGCAAATTTGGTATCCTCTTCGTTTTCTCACACACATCGTGGCAGCAGTGTATTTATTGCGGTCGTTAATGCTACCATCATTGTTGCTGTGAAATGCTGTGGCAGCAATAAAACGGCACGACACAACAAGTCACCGACGAAAAATGCAACGCATTCACACATTTCCGCACATTAAGCGAATTTAATAGCGGTCCATTGGCGAAATGCCGGGGATGCAGTTGGAAAGTCAGCTGCCGAGCGTGCAGTGAGTCGGACGCTGCGTTCTGCTCAGTGAGCGGCTCCGGTTCTGCCGAGAACACGCAGCATCACCCTACTGCTCAACCGTCACCCCAATCCAAAATTCTATCATCCCGCCCATTCCACTTCGGTTCGATTCGACCACCGACTTCTGCGTAAATTTTAAATACTTACTACACAACAAAGTATCCAAAGTGTCTGAAAGCTTTCATTGTAACACTAAAACAAAGGTTCAGCAGAGCATGGCATAGCACCGCAGAAGACATTTGTGCCGAAATTTCGCTCGAAAATCTTTTCGGGTTTACGACCGTATTATTGCTAACCGACAGTAATCGACGGCCGACAGTTTATTTCAGAGCTGGCCAGCATGATGATGGGATAGTCCATCTTTCTCAGAGAAATAGCGCCTCAAAATACATTCACATCATTTCAGGTGTGGTGGGGCTTTGTTGTGATACACATCACTTTCGGAATATTTGTTGTTGTCTTTTGTACTTTATTGTTTTTGTTACCGTGATTACTATCGGTTTTACCACTAATTCCGATTTTGTTTGTATTTTTGTTGAAAATGTGGCATACCGAGATCATATTGTCCAAAATGAGCTCTCCTAGAAATATGTTAGCTATAGAGTTTCGTGTGGAGTTGTTTCAAACTCGTAATCGTCCTTAAGCGTCGTTAAAACGCAATAGGCCGAATGTCAACGAAAAGTTAGGTTTTTTCTATCGCGCAAACTGAGAAACGAACTTCGGCCATCCACGAGTATATTTTTAAATAATTTGTTACGTGCAATGATAGACGACACCGGCATAAACGATTCTAAAGGGGGAAGAATAATGTTGGATATTTTCGGCATTCACATTTATTCAACCACTGTTCATTGTATTTGCTGATTTTATTACTTGATTTGCTCGGCTGGTATCACGTCGACCAGGACGAATTTAATTATCCACGTTTTATTCATACCTTTTTCCGTATATAGAATGCTTTAGAAGATTTTCTGATCTGTTGCCAAGACTGTAGAATGATTCAATGATCTCGGAATTATGCAGTAATATACTTACTTTTGGTTACCTCTTTCAATTTTTAAATTTTTTTTTTAATTTTTAAAATTGTATATTCTAACTACGGCTTTGGTCTATTGGAATGTTAGGAACAGAACAAATATCTTACCTGTTGGATGGAAGTTTTCCATTTCCTCGGATTTTTCGGAGGAAATAGTAGCTCTTAAATCTCTTCGAGTTGCTGTTCGTCCCTTATTTACATAACCATTGAGCCAAAAATGGATCTTATCGCTGAAAAAAGTTGGCTTGAAAACGTCGGATCTTCTTGGAGCTTTTCAAAAGCCCATAGGGCGAAGCGATGTCGCTTGGAAAGGTCGATCAGCTTCAGCACAAACTGTATTTTGCAAGCCTTCTTCACCGCATGCAGGACACGGTCTATTCGGCCAAATATTATATAATAATGAATGATGGCTCTCAAATTGGGTCCGCTCAGTAGGCCGATCACGTTGACCATAAGTTGAGCGAAACACGCGAAACACATTGGATTAACATGTGATCTGTCAAAAAAATGAATTATGTGAGTGAAACGAAGGAATATATATGATGGCTAACTATAAACTTGTCTCTAAAAGAGTGTATATTGTAACCAAGAATGGCGTTTCGTGTATATATGTACATATAAGTATCACTCAAAAATGTTCCATCAAGTCTAAAAATTCAATTATGGTACTTCCCACGCTTAGACCCGCACACATTTTCGTCATAATTATTTCTCATTCTTTTACTGCCTTCCATTTATACAATTTTTATTTCTTTTTGCCAAAAATCATTTACGGGCGACCTTGTCGTTAGCCATTTATCGTCCATTGCTTGGTCCTCTAGAGAGGCCAATTTTTCGATATTCAAGTGCAATGTCTGCGCGTGCGCTTTGACTACTCACGCGTCGTACCTCGAAAGCGAGTTAATGCCTTACTACTTAGTCTGCACATATGGCGGACGTGCCTTTCGATGCGACTTAACGTAGCTGTGACTGTTATACACGAAGTTAATTCTACAGTCATGCTAGGCTATGCCTTCCCTGGCGCCGTTTTTATACACACTTTTATGTTGCTCTGACTCGCTAAGCTTGGTGGTCACTTTCATGCCATTTTTGTTGTTGTTTTATAAGTTTAGCATACTTGTTATTGACTTTTGTCGAACTTCAATTATTTGATCTAATTTTAATGCATTTCACGTGCGCCAATTGTTGTCCATTAACAGCAACGTGTTCGATGTGACGATGCGACAACGTCAATTTGACGACAACACATACGATATTCAAGGTTAATCACGCAGTTTTTATGCCGAAAGAAATTACATGCGGCTTCGCTCCAAGAGATATAACATACGTAAGATTATATGTTTTGAGTATATAAATATATATGAAAATTAAAATATATAAGTTAAAGTTCGATTTATATATTCATGTATTCCTCAAGTCTCGCTCTAAATTTTTTGCTAAAGCTGTCAAAAGTTGGCATTACTCAATCTCCGTATACTTTTCGTTTTATCTGTAAATTCGTCGGGTTGTGAATACTTGGTTTACCCAAGAAACCGCAGTCTAATTTAAAATTTGAGAGTTTTGCTTGTGGCTTTACCTAGAAACCATTATGAGTATTGCTCGGATATTTATTTAAATTACTGACGTTGAAGAATTCTCGTACTTCACATATATATACTTTGTTTTTAGAAAACCTTAAAGAAATATTGTGCTATGATTGGTAGTTGTGAGTCCCGAAGTATCAAGCAGATTCCTTAAATGTGACTTTTTAAGTAGACCTAATCTAAGGTAGCCATTTAGGTTATATTAGGTTAGATGGTGAAGTCGTCACACTTAGACTGTTATCCTCGGTCCTTTGAGAAGCCAAATGAAAAACTCCTGTAGTTGGCTGTTAGCTATAAGCAAAGCACCCTAAACCTATCACAAATCTACTATGGTGTTTTCTTTCTATTTTTGCTATTTCACTTGAATGTCTAAGTGTATGAAATGCGAGATGTTTTTTGCCTTGATCTGGCAAATGCTGAACATTCGAGGAAGAAGTGTTGAAATGTCTTTATTTCATCTTGTTTCATGCAACTGATGCAGGCCGACGGTCCGGTAGCAAACCACGGGAAATCAAAGGTAGATACATAGGTTTGTAATTTGGTTGAATATTTTCTCTAACTTCTATTTTGTCGAAGTTCAAAGCTTTTTATTCAAGGTTATTATTGGGTCACAAATATCTTGGTCAAAGTAGTTTAATATTAATATATCCCCTTAAGTCGACTTAGATTACGTCAACAAATATCTCCTAATATATAGGTAATATTTTGGCGCGAGAAGAAGATTTCTTATTTCTGGGTGATCTGCCAAGTAAAGGAAACTCCCAGCCAAAGTTATTGGATATTATCTCGGGGATTGAATTTTTGGACCTTTGCCTATTTTACTGTCGGTGATTTTCCTAAAAACTGCCTTCCAAAGTAAATTCGTTTTTGTATAAAATCTTAGAAGAAACAATCTATTGACTTTGCGATTGCCAAAGGCATTTGCAGTTGAAGCTTCAGAGGCATAGTCACACATATAGGTCCTTATATCTTAACTAGGGTTAGCTTAATATACAGAATATTAGTGAAATAAAATAAAATGCTAAAAAGCATTTCCAGTGCACTAAGGACTATACGCAATAGCAATTAGCACCGTCGACATTACCGGTAGCAGTATTACTGTGAAGTGTGCTTAAAGCCTTGGGAAACCTGGGTATATGACGATTGCGAGGTTCTTCTGGCCTAGAGTAGAAGGCATTAGATCTACTACACCACTTGCTCTGTCAATTTCTTCTCCATTGTCCAGATTTTGCAAGACTGAAGCTGAAACATCTCATTGATCTTACCTTCGGCGAACCGGAAGACACAGCCGAAACATATATTGGCCGTCTCAGTAATTTTGTGACAAGGCGCTTTGCAAATCTGAGAAAGTCTTATAAGAGTTTTTCACAACGGTTTTGAGAAACTGAACGATCGGAACCAAGTGCTGTTATGGAAATTTAACGATGTCTCTTCACCAAATTTGTCATGGATTATTTTGCAAAGCGACAATGCAATCTCCGAAGAAGATCAAAGAAGATTCATATCAGATCACTATAGTATGTAGCTGGCGAAAAAAGAATTCATATCTGATCGACGTAGCATATAGCTGGCAAATAAACTGAACGATCAAGGTTCTTAGTGTATTGTGGCTTCGATGAAACCGAAGTCAATGTTTTTTCTTGTTTGAAGATAATCTTCTTCCGACTTTACTTAACAATCAAATCCTAAAATTATTCTCAGTAATACTCCGGAACCTTAAATTGTTTGACTTTCTTATAGCTTTTTGGGTGCCACACCCGGCGTTCATTCTGGACCTCGATGAAAAAAAGTTCATAAATTTGATCAGTTTTAATCTGTTCCAAGGAAGGGCAGTTTTTCCTTACCACACTTTAAACTTTGGCTTCGCCGTTGAAGAAAGGGTCCTCAAAAGCTAATAAACACTTGTTCTCCTTTATGTGCTAACTTTCTGTTATATTTCCTAAGAATGTTTTGCAAGTTCTACTTAAAAACCCAAAGCATTAGCTCCATCCGTTGCAGCTTATAAACTAAATAAACAGCCAACTTCACGCGTTTAATTGCAAACTGCCAGCACTCAGTAGCTATAAATAATATTTCCATAGCATATACCCCACACACATATGTATACACTTACATATGTATGTACAGCATAAATAAACGGTTGGCATAAGCACTTGCCATTCGAGCTTTTAAATGACCACCGGAAGCACACGCAGCACCGTAAACCACAGTCGTAATTGATCGTCGCTTTTTGTTTATGTGTTCGCGGTGATTTTAATTGATTTGTTGCGCTTTTATGTTCACAGCAATACTACACTTTTGTTGTTGTATATATTTTTTCAGGCTCTCTTTCATTCCAGACATTTGTTTAGCTAAATAGCTTTTAAAACAACAACTCACTTTTTTCCGTAATCTTGATCACCGGTGCAGAAATACAATGCCACAAGCTTCATTTCTCAGTCTCTACAAAGCCATTCTACATTGTTAGTGTAGTGTATGTTAGCTATCCAACTATGTGGTGGTGATTTAGTAAACTTTACTTAGTAAAGTAATCTCAAGATCATCAGCGCGAACTCGCAAGTGTGTATATAAATGTTAAAGTATTGGTTATATAAGTCAAGGTTAGGTTAGGTTTGAGTGTAGGCCAAAACAAATGGATCTGCAAGAAGAGGCCGGCTGAGGATTTTTTCCAACTTAAACTGGTCCATCGTTGAGTTCAATTTTCGATGACTCGTTCGAAAATTTCGACTGGTAACCGGCGAATGAAACGCGTGGTGTTTTGCTACAAAGCTGGAATCAAACCGGGATTTTTACATATCCGCACAGGAAGATGCCTAACAGTGTAATATCACAAGGCCATAAATCCATTAATTGATGCGATGTTTGGGAAGTGATGCTATCTTGTTGAAACCAGATATCGCCGTGATCACGAACTTCAATTTCAGGTATCAAATAGTCGGTTATCATGGCATGATAACGGTCGCCATGGACGGTTAAGTTCTCACCGGTATAATTTTTGAAGAAATATGAACCGATGATTCCACCTTTTTTCTAGTTAGCTCTGGCAGCTCTTGTATCTCTTCAGATTTTCTAGAAACTTTTCAAGAGCTCATAGAACGAAGCGATCAAAAAAAGTTTGAGGAGCTTCAATTCGTGCACAAGCTGTATTTTGTACGCTTTAAATTTAAGATCTCGACGAAAAATGGGCCAAGTCGCTCCGTACGTCAGTCTGAGTTGCTGCGAACGGCGCCGAATCGACTCTCCACAGTTTTTGTATACACTCTCAGCTATGGCTGCTATATTTTCTTCATCGAACAACCTTAAAATCGTGAATATAAGCCAAACTCATCCCAAAAGACAGACAACGAAACGCAAGCTCTTCTCGAGGTCCCAGATAAAACTCGTAAGAGATTTGCTTCAGTTTAAATTATTTAGACTAAAAATTATGGTTTGTCGAAATCAGTTGCTTTTCCTAGATAATATCGAAAATTAAATATTGAAAATACAATCTACCTAAAACACCTGATTTATGCATTATCGGGGACATTTAACAATGCAAGGCTGACAAGTTAAATTGGAGTGCATTAAAAATATGCCATCATCCCCACAGTTTTCATTGCTGATCAAATAGCCAATGAAGCAGCAAAACTGCACTTCGCCCCTCAAGGATCACCGCACAAGTGACATTTGCATTGCGGTGTTGCCACACAATTGCACTTGTCGAAGGCGTTTGTGGTGGCGATAACAAAAACTAACACATACAACAACAATAGCAATAAAAAACAGCAGCATCAGTTGCAAAAGTAAACAGCCGAGGGGGGCTAGCAAATACAAAGCGCTATATATCCGTATTTACTATATACACATATATTCGTCTGTAATGCCGACTATGTTGACGACAGGACAATGCAGTTTGCCAACCACAAGCATGCACTGACCCGTACCAGTTGAGCAGAGCAAATGGTCGAGTGTTTCAGCTTGTGTGGCAAGCTGGTCGAAGGGTTAACAGGGCGCTTTAGTTAGGGTTTCAACTGCTGCTAGTGCTTGACTACTATGTATATAGTGACGACGAACGAACAATCCCGACAGCTGGCAAATATCAGCAATTGTTGTTATTGTTGCATACTAAGTTATAACAACAGTCATCATACATGACCCTCTAGCGACTCTTTGCACTTCCAATTTCGTTGTTAGGCTAGAGGGGGAGGCCAGTGGGGCGCGTATAATTGTGCAGTTATGCACATGAGCTGACCGGCTGTATGACTGTTGACCTATTGGGCCATATACTATGGTACGGTTGCACTCTGCCGCTGTCGCCGAGTGCGGCTTGTCGGATTATGGTTGTAATTGTTTGCTTGCCTATCGGCAGCCGAGCTTCGGGTATAATGCAAGTTGAGTGCAACCGCCTCTTCGTTGTCATATTAGTTGGTATTGGTTAGACGCTTAGTTTCCCTTTATGTGCCAAGTGTACTCGAATGGGAGTGTTGGTTTTGGCGGCTACTTGCTGACCTATGACCCATGAGTTTCAGTTAGTGTGGGTTTAGGGCGCTCCGCTTAGTGAAAGTCGTGATGCTAATTCTCATCACATAAGTTGGCTGCTGACTTCAATTGATGATATCAAGTGCCTCCAGCAGCAAATGTAGCAACTGCGTTCCAAAAGAGATAGGAAGAGTGAAACAAGTCAAACTTAGTTATTGATAACTATTCATGCCGGCAGAGAAACTGAGGAATATGAGCTCTTTTACGAAATAAAAATATTTAAAATAGTCTTTTATTGCTGACCCTCCCTTACAAGGTTTGTCCGAAAAGTAATAGGACTGTTTGGAGGGCAGGTAAGAGGTCGCTAATGAAGACCATGCTGAGAGACCTGCAAATTTTGAGCTGCGACCGTCGACTAAGTATTCGTTTTACGTGGAAGTCCGCAAGAGACTGAAACGAAGTGTCAATCGGGTCCGAAAAGACATCGCACCCGATTGGAAGTTGCACCACGGCAACGCCCCGGCTCCTAAGTAACTAGTTTCAAAAGTTACTAGTCTGGTCTGAAAGTAACTAGTTTCCAATGTTACTAGTTGAAAAGTAACTAGTTTGTAACTAGTCCAACTAATTTGCACGTTTTCAAATTTCAACGAAATTTTATTTAATTTTCAGTTAGTTTTAAAGTAACTAGTTTCGAAGTAACTAATTTCATACATGACGAGTTATGATCTTTTGACTTTTTGGCGTTGCGACAAACTTGGAGAAAGCCCTCTACAAGTAGTACCATAGTTCTATTCAGCTTCACAGTAGTCACCTCTGTATTGTTAGCTTTTCCACGCATTACCTTGATGTTGTTTGTTGTTTTTACTGCATATGTTATTGTTTCCGCTACTGCTGATAGAAGTGTTGTATTTTGTGTACAAAAATTTATTTACTTGACGTTGATTGAGCGCGCGAAGTGCTTTTTTGCTGCAAATGTAAGATTACGTATTACAATCCCTGTAGGAACTAAATTGAAAAATATACATACAAATATAATAATGAAATTGATTTCCGATACGTTCTTTAAGAACAGGTGATAGATTCTCCGAAGCGAATTAAGAGACACGCTGGCTAGGTCATGTCGTCCGAATGTATGTGAATACTCCAGCCCTGAGAGTATAATAAACTCCGCTATAACCGCGCAAGGGGTGTCTGCGATAATAAATAAGTAAAATAAGATATATCCTCCTTTCCCAAATAGAAACTATCTTACAGAAGGTTACGCGGTTACTTGACAAGATTTCAGTTGTCATTTTCAGTTCAGTTGTAGTTTGTACGGTTATTCATCAAAATGGTACAAAAATAGCTATAGGTCTCGGAAATTAAGAGCACGAAGGGTTTGCAAGCGTTTAAAGTCCCTTAATCTTTTTTAAATATAGATTTACTATCGGAAAGATTGGGTGCGACGAAAGTCACCAGATAAAGTAACATGACGAAAACACTATACTTCAAAAACAGTCTTACTGACGAAGTTGTTTCAATCACAGACGGAAAGACAATCCACTATATAATAACTGCTCTGCGACCGAACATACGGTAACACAGAAAACAACAAGGATCCCGATCAAAAACAAATACTCGAACTTCCTAAATAGTATATAAGTTCAAAGCAAATTACTCGAAAGTTTCCGACTGGTTCGCATGGTTATGAACACAAGCTACTTTTATTTGTTTGTCTTCTCTGCAATATTACGATATGCAGTTTCATATATTTAACACGATTCGTTTAGAATAACAAAACGCCTGGAAAATTAAACAATCCGAACTCAACACCCGTTCAGTTGCAATGCGAAGAGGATATCAGACAGCATTTTACACCATGGGATTTAACTTGTTTATTGGATGAGCCAAAGCAGAAGAAGTGATGAGCAGCAGAAGAGTGCAAGTACAAGCAGAAGTAATGTCTACAAAAGAAGTAGCGACAACTGACACCTCTGTTGAAAATGAGACGTGGCAGGCTGGCTAGCGGACAGTTTAGTTAAAGTGGCAGACGGATTGTAATGCGAAGCCAACAACACAGAAAATGTCTTTAAAGACAACACAGATCATGCATACATATGTACGTTGTTGTATGATAGTTATTGCTTTCAAAAATGGTGAAGATGGCGTGAGACTGTAATTAAAAAAATGCTGCTTTCATTTCTAGATGACGTCTGTGCGTCTCTTCTTTGCTGTATTGTTTTCCTTGCTCTTCTCAGTTGAATTTGATACTAAAGAGTTGCTGACGTTAATTGAGGGTTGATATTATGATTGTAACATAATTAAAGAAGTGGACCAAACTAAAATTAGAAGTTTTTGCTTTCAATCACTAGTTTTAATTTAGTGACTCAGATAACCAAGCCATCCATATACATATATGATGATCCGTAGCACTTAGGATCTGTTTTTGATTTCTTCGCATAATTCCTTCATACAATTTTTTGGAGTTTGCTTTCATAAAATGTTCAAGAACTGCCAAAAATTATATTTATCTTATTAACTCGCTGATGTCTAAATTTCATTCTGTTCCTCCACATCTTAGTCATACTTACAATACTTGACAACTTCGTAAGGTTTAACTCAAAAAACAGTTAACAGCTTAGTTGCTGCGTTATTGGAAATCACATTCTTTGTTTGAATGGAACCAAGGAGAACGGTTTCGCTGTGAGGACCGACAGACTCTGAATTTAACAGAATACAGCGCTCGCCGATAACCTTCTGGGGTTCTCACTAGCCGTATTACCTTCTAGTCCCCTCTCAAATCAAACGAGAATTTTAGGGTCTAGCGGAAAGTTCGCTTTATCCACAGCATCTAAACTAGCTCTCTTTCAAACATCCCCCAACCAAGAGACAGATAACTTTGTGCACCTTATAATGCCATCCGGCACTCTCACACTGTGGGGGTGCCCCAGGGTTCCCTCTGACTACCTTGACGAAGACTGCAGATGTAGCGAGGGTAGCGAAGGGTCTTACGAAGCCAAGCGTTAGAGCTGACCAACGAAGAGAAGGGTTCACCCCAACACACAGATCCTAAATACTTAAATAGCTAATCCTACTTATAATCCAATACAAAAGCTAAGACCGAGTTGAAGCATTGAATGGCCATTCTACGTTCTACTACTATTTTTCTCCAAAAATTATAATTTTTCGAAATATAATCATGCAGAAAGCTTAATTTAATACAAATGAGAAGAGTAAAAGATTTTTTCTTGATATTAATAAGATAATATTAATAACATGTTGGCAACCCCACTTGGTTTGTCATCCCCTCAAAATTTAACAATAACAATAACAAACAGAAAATATTGCGCCTAAATCTACCGTGCGAATTCTAAAATTGGCGTAACCGTAGCAGTAAACATAAAGTACACACATACTCACACGAATGCACACTTATACACACACCAAGCCATTCATGAAAACGCTTATGTAAATCATTATCTGCACAAAACATGAATAAATAAGCATCGCCAAGAGAATTTTACGACCGTTGAAATTGTTGTCCATACAAAAACACATACACACTCACACAAAACTTCATACATGTACAAGTATGTACACATATATGTATGGGTGTGAAGAGCAACGTTACCACCTACAATGAAAAACGCTTCAGCTAGCAACTACGGTGATTTGGCTTTAGCACAGGTATTACTCATTATATTTCCCTTCCACACACACACTCATGCATGCACACATACATGCATTTATAACTTCTCACACACGTATACATTTATTTGAATGAGTTTGTGCCGCTCATATTTTATGCTTACTCGAGTCTTTTAGAATTCAGATTTACACCTCTGCTTGCTGCAAATAAACCACCAAAATTTGTGTGTCACACAACAAAAACAACAATAAATATTCGCATACGAATATATTAAGCAAACTGATGTGTGCAAAATATGCAAAAATACTTCCAAGGCGACAAGAAGTGGCATATACTTATGTGTAAATAAATATGCGAGTGTACCTGTGCGCCTTAGTGCAGTCACTTGTAGTGTTGACACCCTCCATTCTTTATTATCTGCGCCTTCTTCTAAGCGTCATTTGCTGCCGCGAAGACACCAGCAGCTGGCAAAGTGTAACCGAAAGTCTAAATTGAATTTAAGCCACGTCAAATCCAACAAAAAAGCGGATTATAAAACAAACGAAATTGAAATAGATCCGTCGTTGACGTGTTTCTCGTCAGGCGTAATGTGATACTGTGGTAAGCTAATGGGAAATGATGCCAGTTCTGGTAGTTAAGTGGCATGAAATTTAGCAGCATCCCCGTGGCTCGTGGGAAAATCAATAAAATTTATAATTTTTTGAATACCTTGTAATATGGGCTCAAATTGCTGAGGGAATCATGGAAAAAAGCAAAACTTTAACAGCAACCAATTTTTGTAAAATACTTCGTCGACTTCTTTATTGTCGTAGACACCGCTTACGCGGTTATATCCGAGTGTACAACACCGCACCAGTCGTTCTTCCTTTTCGCTGTTTGGTGCCAGTTGGAAATTCTAAATGTAGCCACACTCTTATCCATCTGGTCTTTCCAACGGAGTGGATGCTTCCCCCAGGGGATACTGCGTCGAATGCTGTCTCTTAATTCGCTGAACTATGTAAATGTCGTTCTATATCTCGAACAGCTCATTGTTCTATCGACTGCAGTATTCCCCGTTGGCAATGAGCAAAGGGATCATTGATCTTCCGCAGAACCTTTCTCTTGAAAAGTGTAACGCCGACTCATCGGATGTGCCTCTGCACTATACAGCAGAACGGGAAAGAACTTTACTTCTCAGTTTCCTACACAGTCCGAAGTAGTACCTATTGACAAGAGCTATTCTGTTGGTGTTAATGCTGGTTTCAAGATAGACGAAATTATCTACGACTTCAAAGTTATGACTATCAACAGTTACGAAGAAGCGATTGTTTGTTTGATGACAGGAGACCTATTTGCTACGCTTCCTTATCCCGTCTGCAGAAGCCAGAACTAACGGCGCGGATTTTGAAGCCAATACTATCAATATTGTCGGAGTATCGCCGCAGCTGTACACTCTTGTAGAAGATTATACCTTCTTTAATCAGCTCTGCAGTTCAAATTGGAGTCGCCTGTTTGATACCTCGTTTGTTATCGAACGGCTCGGAAAGGTCCTTCTCGATCCTGATGGAGCTTTTGGTATTGCTCAACGTCAGTTTACACAACCGTATTAGTTTTCCTTTCACTGGTAGTGGTTTTTACGTGGCAACTCCCTAACCCTGCACACAAACCTGGGGACTGCATGTTTCGCCGTCTTATCTTAGCTCGCTTTCAAACGGATATTTTCTATATTTTTGGCTCCCCAGAGGATACTTGGCCTAAGACCGGAAGTCGTAATTTCCTTGATGATTTTACTAAACTCAGACTAAAGGCTTCAACTCCCAATTCTACTACTACTTTTTATACCACTCTCAAACCTTACCTCTACAAATATTTTCACTTCCCTTACTCTTAACTGAAAAAAAGTTGTGCCTTCACAAACACAAATAAACATCCCTTTTAATTTTATCTCGGTGTTTCCACTTCCACTTGGCATCGCATTAATATTCATTGGGTGACCACGGCTAGTATCGGCTTCCTTCCTACCATTGCGGTATTATCGGTAATAAAATTAGTTGGATCCCTTTCGAACTCACATACGCACACACACCCAACATGAAGTCATTCTCTACAAATCCATGAATATATCGACCTTTTGTGGTAATCTAAAACGTGCCTTGTTCGCCAATACGAATGCGAACGACTAAATGGTCGGGGGGAAGGCGAAACGATTTGGCATGTACTACAACAATACAAACAAAGCGTACAACAACCAAAGCAAGCAGTTCTTCTACGAGGAACTTATTGATTGTGTGGAGCACGAAGAAACTTTACACCGATGCAAATATTTGCCGAACCAATTCAGAGCGATAATCGAAGTACAAATCGTACTAATTGACATTCCAAGCAAACAAGTGGACAGTGATGGAGTGACTTGGTTGCCCAGAGACAACCAAAAAAGAGTGCTGATGTGCATGAGATTTGACAGAGAGCGCAAGCGTTGACCAAGACTCGGTCGTTAGTGAGGCGAAGAGTGGGGTATGACAGGTTCATGATAAATGCAGATTTGTTTGAATTTTAATGCATTTATCTTATACATATAAATGTATATATATATTTGTATACGTATATATAGTATGTACATATTTCATTTTAGTTTCAGCTGTGTGCTCTTTGGTCTTTTGAAATTTGATGTTATTGAGCTTGTTTGCCGAGCATCAATGCAGCCAAAAATTTTTATGACTCATGGACACATTCGTATATTTAAATATGTACATATTTAGTGCCAATGAAATGGCATTTATGAATTTTATTTTGAGTGTTTGAAGATTAGAAGAGATTTTGAAAACAACTGGAACGATATTTAGAGGTTGGAATTGAATTTTTCTATTTCAAAAATTGTTTGGCTTTCTTGAAACCTTTTAACGAAGTCAAAGATTTACATATGGAGTTGTAGGCGAATTGATTTCTAGCTGTCTCTGAGCAGCGGACCGTTCATACAACGGAAATGTGTGCCTTGACATCGAAGTGAATTTGATTTTAGAAAGCAGGATCCAACTCCAGGCTTCAGCTACTAAAAGTCGTTATTGTCAATTATTAAAGTCTACAATTGGTAGGATCAATTCAAAAATACCAGTATGGACATTAGGGTGCGTCAAAAGAAATCGTATATTTTATTTCGCTTTGTACTCTAAAAAAAAAGGTTCATAGTGACCTCTAAGGAAGTCTCTCCAACCATGAGATATTATTATAAATCCATGAAACGAGATTTTTTTCAAGTGCTTGCGAGATATGAAATTTTCTATCTGAAAATAAGAAAAAAAAAGAAACCTGTAAGACGGGAGGACCTCCCGTACAATTCAGAGCTCACACTTGGAGAGCTGTTCGTTGAGGTGCTTAAGAACCAATTTTTCAGTTTTTTTGGCCCATCCTAATAGACTTAACTTCGTTCGCATACATCTAAAATTACAGTTTAAAAGTCAAATTTTCCCATAACAATACTTTCTTTCCACAAATCATCACTTAGGATCTACAAAATGTCTATGACATCGCGATCAGTCATTTCAGAAACTTTACAACTTATAATGAGCAAGTGTATCTAATATTTGGTTCCAATCGACAACTTATTCTCTCCATACTATTACAATTAATATTTATTTAATTTAAATTTTTTCCCACATTTTTTTAATATTGTTTTATAATATTTTTTAATTTTTGCTCTTCATTTCTGTATGTTACTTTCTTGAAAGCAAAGAAGAGTGCAGCATCTTCAATTGCCTCGCAATTTACTCACAGACACGAATTATATTTTATGCTCCTATCTAAATGCCTACCAGCAACCCTCCATTTGGCGCACAAAGTGCGCTCTTAAGTAGCAGACGAGACGCCACCTGAGGGCACATTTCGCAACCGCTCTGGCATAACTGCTTATATGTGTGTGTATGTACATATGTGTATTGTGCACATACTATACGCATAATATTTTAAACGTATTAACATTCATCTATATGTAAGTATTTCTCTTAACATCTTAATGCGTCTTTATGTTTCGGGCGACTTTAATATTCGCATAAATGTCACCAGCAGAGCTTAAAGCCGCAAAAACATAAGCCATTTGATTTTTTTTCACGGCTCCGCTACTTTATGTTGGTATTGCCATAAATACACACATACATACATACATATTTATATGTATACCTATATCCATAGGTATTTCTATATGTTTTCCTAGCACACACATTCAAAACTATATTTATACGGATTTTTAAAGCCTTATGCTTTACCGTTGGCATATTTTGTATCTATTTAGCCCAATCCAGTGAATATTTGCTCTGTAAAGCAAGCTTATGCATGAATATACATATATTGGAATTTATGTATGATACTTCAAAGGGTATTACGACTATTTTTTTAACCTCGACCCACTTAAGGAACCACTGTATTCGAAACTAGGCAAAAATCTAAATTTGAGAGTGGCTAAAATATTTCAAAACTTTAAATCAAAACTTCCAAGATTTGTTTATAATTCATTTCTTGATAATTTTGCTAGCTATAAATCAGATTTTTTGTAATGTCTTGAATGTTTAATATTTTCATTAAAAAATGAAATGTTTTACTTCAAATATTTATTTTTGCATTCTCAGTATTAAACTCGACCTTGACCTCGCAGTCAAGCAATTAGATGAAACTAAATTTTTCTACTTTCTAAAGAGAAGTAGCAAATTTAAAAGAGCTTTTGTTTTCATGCCATTATGAATGACTGATTTATTGATATTAAAATCCTAGACGAAGTTCTTTTCGAAGAAGAAATTGCCGTGAGCTCATTTTTAAATTGTAAATTGAGATTTTCAACAGGATGTTGTGTATCAAATTTGGTCTTTTTCACAGTATATTATAGACATACATTGGGACAAAACCCATCTGGAAATGGTTAATTATTATGCCAAATATGAGCAGACAGATTGCGCTTTGTTTACAGAAGCTGCTGAATTCGGTACACCTCAGTCGTGCGTTGCGTTTTTTACAATGGATTAGAATATCGAACAAAGAATTTGTCTAAAATTTTGTGTTTCTAACCAAATGTCGTCTGCGGAATGGTTGCGAATGTACGAAAATACTTACGGTGGTCCAGTTTTATCAAAAACGCAAGTCTACGAGTGCTACAAAGCATGCAAAGATGATTGAGAGATTGTTCGACTTCTTCAAGTGATGAAAATATTAAAAAAGTAAAAACTATGTGACTGAAATCGTCAGAGTACGATTGTGACCGAATTTAAAGCCAAAAACGCAATGAATATCATCGATTAACCACCGTATCCACCAGATTTGGCTCCGTGTGAATTTTTCTTGTTCCCCAAACTGAAATTGTCGCTCAGTACCTTTTTAATTAGAATGTATCTTTTGAGAATGTTTAGCTAAAGATTAAACTCTTTATTTTCCACTGAAAATCGGTTTGAGGATAGTATATTTGCAAGATTTTATAAAAAAAATCACCGAGGCAATATCATTAGGCTTCTATAGATCTGTTCCCGAAACAGTCGGGCGTGCATATCCGAATTTTTTTTTAGTACAATCAGTTATTGCGATATTTTAAACCATGTCTATATATAGTTTTTGATTGGTTCAAGCCCCGTTCAACCCTCTAATTACAAGGGTATTTTTCCTCTTATAACACTCTAAACACCTATAAATAAGTTAAAACGCCTTTCATTAGTTTTTTCGGAGAGAATACCAGATATATTTAATGTCTTTATTGAACCTTAAAATTTCTGTTAATCTAATTTCTATAAAATTTTTTTTTTACAAAAAAGTTTCAAAACGACTACAGACTACTTTTATATACGCAACAAATATATATTACAAATATTTTCAAAAACCATATTTTTTTTTTTTTCTATGGTCTATATATTTTTTGTCACCATAAGACACCTTAATACGACGTTCTAAAGCTTTAAACATATTTTGTATTCTTATAATTTCGACTCATAAATAACCGACCTATGTTGAACTGACTCGCATCTAAATAAGCGGAATCCAAAAAATTTTTCTGCTGACCGAATCAGTGACACTTGTTCATAGGTTAACAAAGCACAGGGATCAGCGCCAAAGAAAATGGTTTCTATTTTGTTGCTTAGTTGGTATGCAACATTTGGAATATAAATCTTCCGTAGTATCTGATTTATGTCCTAACTATGTGTGTCATGTATCTATGTTTGTATTGTCTCTCTAAAAACGGCCACACATCGCTTTTTTGATCACTTATTTGTCCAAACTTAATCCGTCGCTCTTTTTCACGCTTGGCGACAAGACACATTCTGCCGCTCAAAGCTTATTATATTTGATCCTTCTTCCATTTTATTTATTTCTTTCAAATAAACTTTCTTGTGTTTCTATTTCACTTTTTGCTCACCTTAACCACTTGTGCGGCAATCTTTCCAAACCGCGCGACTCATGCCAGAAGCCCCGCGCATTCGATCTTGTTCTTGTCAGCATTTACCACACGCCGGGTGGGGCTCTCTCGAAACACTTTATTATCGCTTTTTGGCGGGTAATTTTTGGCAACTAACACATTGTCGGCGCTGCTGTTGGTCCGGCCTGCTGGTCCATGGCTCGTCGTTCGCTGGCCAAGTCGCAAGTCGAATGGTCAGGCCGGTCGTTTAGCCAATTGCTATTTTGTGGAGTTCAGCCTACCTGCTGTTGTTGCCGGTCGATCTTTGTCTTTCTCCCTATATATGTACGTATATGTAGGTATTTGTGTATAGCTGTAGGAATGTAGCTCTGTGGAGCGTAACACGTTTTGGCATGCTTTTAAGCAATAATTCATGGATTAACGCCATTTAATGCCTTGTGACTTTTTCCTTGTCATTTTCGCTTTATTTCCTATATTTTTCCTTTATTCTGTTTTATAGCGCATACAAAGCGCTCTTCGATTTGGCTGCTTATCCTTTTGATAGTTAATTCCTGCGCTTTGTTTTGTTTTTTTCTTTACGCTTTATTTTTTTCTCTCAAGTCACTTTGTTGTTCGCTCCTAATGGTTTTAGCTGTGTTTGATGATTCTTGATTCGTTTCCTTTTTTTTTTTTTTTTTTTTTTTTTTTTTTTTTTTTTTTTTTTTTTTTTTTTTTTTTTTTTTTTTTTTTTTTTTTTGATACTTTAGCTTCAGCACTTCAACGACATTCCAACAAAGTGACTAATATGTGTTAATTTAGCAGGATTTATCTTCGAACACATGTGTCCAAAAAAAACCCAAAAGAAGCAAAAATTAAAAAATACCTCAAAAATATTCCACATATCTAAATATTGCCTTTTTATAGCTTGTTTATGTTAATGCAGCACTAAATCAAATTTTCAAAGCTCAAAAAGGTCGCTTGAAACTCAAAGGCTATACTGACCACAGCTGGCTTGACACACACACCCACATAACTGGGGTATTTATATCCCCGCAATTAAAGTTGAATTGCATATTTTGTTTTCTTTTGATGTTGAACTTTTTCGGCATTCAGCTTACCCGCTCATTTATCTTAAACTTTGATTTTTGTTAAATTTGAACCTCATGGCAAGTGTCCTTGTAGCTGGTTAGGATTGGCATCAGTTTTTCTGCGTTTAAAATTCTTAAAGAATTTTTAATGGCACGTGCTAAGATCGCAAAAAAAAATATTTAAAATTCAACCTCTTTTGGAGTTGCCACAGACAGGGAAAACAATTTTTTAGAAAAAAATCTTTAATGTGATTTTACCTTTCGGCTGAAAATGTTGTTTATTTTCAAATCATTAATTTTGGAAATATTTCAAATCAATTTTTAAATTGTTATTTGAAAAACAACCTATAAGAAGTTCTGCTCTTAAGGTGGAGACACCTTTTCTCCGAGGGACTGCCGAAATGACGTGGTAACGGCCGAATTTTGCTAAACGAAACCCATGTAACCTCTTAAGATATCTATAGCCGGGCAAATTAGACTTTACTATGAGTCTTAATTATATATGCAAACCGAGGTTGAATAATTTTAGACTTGAAGTTCGAAAAAAAAAACTTTTTTAGCTCATTAGCAGTCAAATTTTCAGTTATGTTTCCAATGAAATCATTGCTACGGAGTAGTTGAAAATAATGCAGAATTGTTTTGGGGAGTCTACTTTAGCCTGATCACAAGTACTGTTTTGGTAGCGGTTATCTAGTTTTCAAAGTCAAATCAAATCAAAGTCATCTAATGGCAGGCCCTGGAAACATAATTTTTCGAAGGAGTCTGGCAATGGGGAGAAGAGCGTTAGATAAGTGGGATTCGCTGATCACACAACGAGATAGTTAGAGTCATGTTGAGGCTTTAGATTCTAGTGGCAACTAACGCCTTTCGTTTGCTAAGGGTGGTGGTTTGACTCCTAGTATGCTATTCACTGAGAGGGAGTCGGTGAAGATGTTGATTTCTCCACTGGAAATGGCGATTAATGCGTGTCTAAATTAAGTTGCGTGCGAAGTCCGTTCGATGTCGAAGGGAAACAAGATGCATAGAGATGCCGAAAATCTTAGTGTTGTTGACAGTCGGAATTTTAACGTCCTTGCCTATGATGTTATTATCTAGTCTGTACTCTTTCATCCACACAAGTGTTTGAGGGGCACCAACAATTCTGGGAATATTTTAAAGGTATCAAAAACGTGCCTTATATGCGAGTCGTTCGTCCAACTTTGTTAACAACATCAGCATCGAAGGTTGCAAAAGAGATGCTTGATAATGTAACTAAGAACGCCATGTTAAAGTGCGTCATTATTGGTGACGAGAAACTATCCAGCAATGTAATAAATAGCGGTGAAGAATTAACAGGAATCTAAAAAAAACAAAATTCGCTGAAGGCTCTGCGGACCATCCTTGACGAGGTTTATAAAAGTGTTTGGAGCATTGAATTAAAAATATTCTAATTTTTATATTGGCTCAAGAACCTATTATGAAAGCAATAATAGAGATTTGTTTTAAAGAGAAAAAATTTCAAAAATTTAGTAGTGTAGTTTCATTTTTCAAAAAGTTTCAGCTTTAGTATCACCATAACATTACTAAATTTTTCTATAATTATGCTTAAATGCTACCATTTATTTAAATCCCAAAAGCAGTAACGTAAAACGCACTTAAGTATTCTCGTAACCCAACTTTTGTTCTTCCTTCCTTTCTATATTTAATATGAAAACAAACGCAACTAACTTAATTTGCCGCTCAGACTTTTTATAAAGTAATAAAAATATAATGGAACGCCCAACTGAAAGCAAAAAAGAAAGAAAAGTAAGGGAGAACGAAAAGAGCATTCATGTGGAACAAAATAACCTAAAAGAACTAAAAACATATAAAACCAAACTGGCATGCCGCCAAGTCAAGTTCATTATCAACCACCCACACCACAAAAATGCGGCGTTATTTTTCTAGGAAACGCATGATTTACTCAACTTGCAACACTTCTACGTACTACAAATGGGAGCAAAAGTAACGAATTATTTCCGGTTGTCTTCTTCCTTTAATTTCTTCCACATTGGGCATTTTTCTGCCAAATAAATCCTGTTATAAATGTCCGGGTGAGCCCTAAAAAATTTTGGAAATTTTCGAAAGAAGCATGAAAAAATTGCATGCCACAGCAGGTGGCGCAACGAGCGGAAGTCATAAAAAAGTTAGATAGGAAGTGTTAAATAGTAGGTTGGAATGAAAGTGCCGGAATGCTTGATACAATTTCCGGTACTTATGCAATGAGCAAAGGAGCACCAGTGACGACTTTTGGGAAGCATAGGAGACTAGAGAAAGAAGTGGCTAGCATTGAAAATTGTGCAATTTATTGAAAGTGCTAAAGAAAATAACCGTACATGATATCTGAGTATGTGAGTTGTATGGGCAAGAGAATGTCACAGGCGCAGAGTAAAGAAATGTACTGAAATTTGAGTTTGGAAATAAAACGAAAACACGTGCCCAAATCTAAAGAATACTGCGGATGGTTTGGCTATTCAGGGCATAACTCGAACAATTGGACAGTGGCGTTGATAAAGTGCAGGTTCATAGTACTTTTTTCTTCGTAAAGCGGGATATTTTCCTGCAATTTGGCGTCGAATCAGCCTGTGGATTCTTCATAGCAGAGGGTTAAGACTGTTCCATTCATTCTAGAATATGGTAACCAACCACATATCCGACCGATAGGACAATTTTCGCATTCTTGAGAGCACTTTCTTCAATTAAAGACTACGGCTTCGACTGTTCCTTGGTTCAGATCTTCTATTTGTTCCATCCTTAAACCTTCTTGAGAGCACTTTCTTCAATTAAAGACTACGGCTTCGACTGTTCCTTGGTTCCGATCTTCTATTTGTTCCATCCTTAAACCATGAGGCATAGCCGAAACTGACATTAGTCGCCTCAAAAAATTTGTGATCGGCTCGGATCGTTTCGTCGACTATAAAGTGTTTTTGCGTTATAAGCCAACCTAACCTAAGAATCATTTCATTAGCCAGAACCGGATACCCTAATTAAAGTCATAAAAAATACGAAAGTGGAAAATAATTTGTAGAAACCGAAATAGCAGCTCTTGTAGATTCATGGCTGGCCAAAGAGTCGAATATGCAACTAGCATCACACACCAATTTGTTTATAACGTAAGTATCTATGGATATATATGTTTGCATGTGTAGGTATTACCCTTCACAGAAGCAACAAAACCTCCCACCGGAAGCGTACAAGTGGCGAAAAATGAAATTGGCAAAATCCTGAAAATGAAATATGAGGGCAAAAGACAACAAAGACGGAACTCGCACGAGCACTTTGGCAACAATAAGAACAATAAAGTTTGGTTTGGGGATGAATGTGCAAGGAGAAAGGGTGTCGATTCTTTGCTACAATTCACACACTCCAGAGTCTTGGAATAGGGGAAATGACTGAATGGGATTCCGTGGGTTTTTATATCGAGTCGAAGTAACTAACGGTTCATTGTCAAACTTTGGTAGCGATACTACAAATGACTTCGGCTAATTTGACTAATGATTTTATTGCCTATCACAAGCAACAACAACAACACATACTCAATAATGAGCTTGAAACTAACACAGCCAAAGTTTACAAAGCGAGCATTTAGTCGGAAGGGATTTCAAGTTGAGTTAAAACGGGCAGTTTAATGGCGGAAAGTTAATTAGGTACGAAATTAGGGTTTTGTGGATTATTTTATAAATATTTAGTTAAAAATAATATCTCAATAGGTTTAAAGATAACTGAAAAATTAATTTCAAAAATTATAAAAAGTTATTTATAAATACATATATGTATATTTATGGGTATATACTACATACATATGTGTTACCCTTGTCTCTTCATTAGCCACACTCTCAAAGTCACAAAGTTTCATATGCAATTAAATGAATAGGAAAGCCATTAATTAGGTTTCTCACATATTATAACCTCAAAATGCCTATGCGACGATCTGGAACGCTCAACCGGAGTGCAAAACTACAAAATCCGTATGTAAAACGGTAGATTGGCACCTCCTAGAAGTGTCGTCGGGAACATGATTAAAAAAGTCACTGGACAGAGTATTCAGCCTTGCTGAATGGGGCTGTGAGATCGAGAAGGCTTTAGGAAATGTCAAAAGCAAGGCACTGGGAAAACAATGGAGCAACAATGGAGTATAGCGACACATTCTTGTTTATATATTTACGAACGTTTCACCCTTTTTTCCGTATAATATATGCATATTTACAGTAAGTCTTTCGAGGGTTCAGAATGAAAAACGTCAAAAAGTGTTACATAGATAAATAACAACACACATCCAAATGTACATAACGGCAACAGAGGCCGAAGGTCACCGAGGCGTCACTCTCACTTATACTAACACACTCAAAGTTATGCATAAGGTAATATTAGGAAAGAAAGACAGAGTCGGAACTCACGGAAAAGAAAAAAAACAGATGTTAGATAAGTACATTTACATATGTACATACATCAGAATACATACGCGCATACATATTCACCACCAACTACATATGTATGTATATTTTGGACATGAATCATTCAACAAAGCACTTCAGTTGTACCCGAAGAACCGAAGAAATAACAAAAAGGCGCAGCTGAGTGGCGAAGAAAAAAGCAATGAGTGTCGACAACAACAACAACAACAAGAAAGTGTGGAAAATTGTAGCAAAATTGAAAAAGTAAAAGTGTTTTGTATGCGCGCGAGGGGAGAAAATGTGAAAGGCCGTACACGGTCGCATTGAAATGTTAATATACCGTTGTGAGTGATTTGAGCGCAGGTATGAGTAACAGTGCGGGAGTGTCAAATGAGCGCATTACTATGCGTCGGCACAAAGTCAAAAATGATTTCCATGCTAATGAAGACTTCTTTCTGTACCTTTCTCCACTTTTCTTTTTGAATTTTTTCGCTATTTTTTATTCAATTTTCCACAATTTCCAGTTAAACGCATGTCAAATGTCGGCGGTTTCGGTTGTCAGTGGAAAATGAATTGATGGAAATTGAAAAGAATTGATAATTAAGTAGAAAAATCCAATAAGAGGATGAAAGGCATTAAATTGTAAAATAGGAAATTAGACACTTATATAGATATATTCTTAATACTGCCACATTTTATCAATTCTGTTTCTCGGTTAACTAAAACAGACTGATTGACTATTTTTAGAATGGAGTGACAGTCCAAGTCAGCCGAACCGAGATCACTTCGGCTATACTTATATCGTGCTGGATACTTATATTTTGGTTGTCAAAAAAGTCTTGCGGTATTTTCGCTAGTTGGCGCTGAGAGCGCGTAGTTCTAGTTTTATTCGTCGCATGGGGTCATGCTATACTTTTTTGGAAAACTCATTTCACGCGATAACACGTGTTTGATTGATTGTCGTTTCTTTTAAGTCGTTTGTGAAGTATAGCGTCGCAAACATGGAGCAAAATAAAGAGAAAATACGGCATATTTTACAGTACTACTACGATAAAGGCAAAAATTAATCGCAAGCCGCCAATAAAATTTGTGCAATTTATGGACCCGATACAGTTTCCATTTCCACCGCCCAACGATGGTTTCAACGTTTTCGTTCTGCACTTGAGGTGGTCGAAGATGCGCCACGCTCCGGAAGGCCTGTCGTCGAAAATTGCTATAAAATCGCTGAATTGGTCGAGAGAGAATGGTATAGTAGCAACCGTAGCATCGGTCAAGAGCTGGGCATGAGCCATCAAAAAAAATTTTGTGAACAATTGAAAATTCAATAAAAAAAGACTTTTTTGACAACCTCATATATGAGCCAAAGAAAGCCGGGAGCAGTTAATGCGTGTCCCAAAGTTTAGCTGATAGCTGAAGTTCGAAGAGAGCCAATAACAACCGGTTGGAGCTGGGGAGATTCAAGAAGAACGATCATATTTAAGGTTTTGAGTTAAATATGGGACAGTATGAATTTTAAAATAATTTTTTCGCTTTAAGTTTACCGACATGATACCTCCGCTAATTCTAGAGTTTCTGGTATTGAGATCTCTCATTTTATTCATGCACAGACATGATCTACTTCCGTAGATTGATACATTTCAATTCGTTAAGACTTGTGTTTACTAGTTTCCTCACCGGTTCCTCACAGTTTTTGGTTATCTACTTAATCTCAATCTATGATTTTCAAAAGCGATATTTTTATTGGAGCAGATTCCGCTTACGCGATTATTACGCGATTTTCGTTTCTTCCTTTCGCAATTTGACGCCAATTCGAGATACCAAGTGCCAGTTCCTTGTTCCCTCTCCGCGAAGTGGTGGTCCTATTTTTCTTCTGATGGAATTATGATTCCCATTGCTTTACTCTCCAGAAAAAGGATCAAATGTATGTCACCTTGTAGGTTCTTGCCTTCATTCCGTCGTTACGTTTATGCTTTAATCGACTTACACATTATAATTCCTAATTCCTCTGGCTCTAGCCATTAGACGTGCCGCGTCTATGCATATGTTTGTGCAACAACCGGAACGCACATTCGCCGGAAACGGATGTGGCCCATAAACGCCATCATTAGTAATATGGTTGCATGGCTAATAGCTTACTTAGGCTCCCGCATGTACTACAGAGTCATAGTTCCACTTCGCAAATATAACGCCTCTAATAGGTAAATAGTAGTTATATACTCGGATGTATACTATATTATACTCGTGTGTATATACATATGTACAAGTATATACAGCTTTCTGTTTATACAATGTTTTCACCGGCAAGCACTTTTCAGTTTACCGGTTTGACCTTCGCCATTTACGCATTTTTACCCACACACAAGCATTCCATGTCGCCTTCGAACTTCTTGAAGACTTTAAAGCATACCTCCAATTCGCCAAATTACCATGTTTTGTGTGAGAGTATTCCTCCGACTCGCTCAATATATTTTGACTGCTGATTCATACAAAGATTTACTTTCTTTATTACATTCAAGTTGACTGCACGCTTTCAACCTTTCGCTTTTCCTTGCCTTTGCCATTTCCTTAAATTTTTTCCCGCTTTATTCTTTTTATGCCTTTTTATTATCCACACACGCGATTATCCTTTCTTTTATTGCCAGCTTTTAGCATTATTTTTAATGTCTGGCAGCTTGTTGGTGCCGTGTCCTTACTGTCTGTGTGCGTGTTGACTTCCCGTGAAAGCTGCTTTTTCCGCAGAATCGTTACACCCTCGTACACCCACAGACTACCCACTTCTTCTTATGCGCAACAATTATCCTCCATTGAGTCCAAGTGAGCCTTGGCCTCACGCTCATTCGCCCCACAGCTATGGCCTGCTGTACTCCGAACGCTTCATTGTGAATTCCGACGAAACAGCAGTTCGTGTAATTTCATCAAATTCAACGATTTCCTGCAGACAAAATGTCATTTTACAAAATTTTATAAAATTGCGACAAAAAGAAAGTCATAAAAGTTTTGCTCATCCGACTGTTGTCGTCAGCTGCATTGTAGTGTCTCAATTTCTTTGCGGCTTTTTAACAATGTTGGTGTGTTGCTTGCCTGTTGACGAGCTTTTTGATGTCTTCACTTAAATTACTTTCCCGCTTTAAAATTTTACGCACTTCGCATGCTCATGTGTGCGAGCAAATTATTTTTATTACGGTTTCGGGTAGAAATGTAATTAGGTTTTTTACGATTGCTTGAGGTTTTTAGCAAAAGAAAAGCTGAAAGAGCTTTAGCGGTTTAAGATACTTAGAGTTTGCATGTTTGATTTTTGAAGAGATTAGCCGAAAATCGGCTTTAAGACATTCATTTCAGGTAGTCGGTGTTTCCTGTAATCCATAATCACCGAAAATATATGTCTGAATACGAAATGCACGCGAAAGAGGATCCACTCGGACTTGCGCATATAGTCACACCATAATTTTGAGGAATGCGGCAGAGTTAATCCTCCTTGGCCGTTTGGAAACATGGTTCCATTCCGGCTACCTAAACGGAACTATCGCATGAACGAAACCTAGCTCCACTCAGATCCTTCCTATTATTTCGCATTTCCAAATATAAAAAACATCACTCACACAATCGTTTAACAGCTGGCATTCACACCAATTGCGTGCCATCCCCACGTATATCCACACATACGGGTACCTTTGTGTTGTATTTTTTTGTGGCTCCATCAAAAAAACGTTCACTCACGCTCACAACCACAATTCATTTGTCGCGTCTGCTGCGTGTGCACACTTGGACGCAGCTGACTTGCTGACTGGGTGATAGTGTAACGATATGCTATATGCTCCTACAAGTTGACCATTTGTCTGTTTTGACGGCGCCGATTTTGGCTGTGCGCCAACCAGCTGAACGAAGAGAAATGGAAAATAATAAAAAAAAAACCCTGTCGAGTTGTTGTAGCTTTCGCTTGTTTTCGTTGTTGGCACGTCGCGTACGAAAGTGCGCTTATTCGTGCTTATAACCGAGCGACAACTAGTCGTGCACACGCTAACGTGGTTCCGATCTAACTCAACCTCCTGACCCCAAAACATTCAGAGCCGCCGACGAACAGCATTCTGCCGCAGCAGCTCGCTTTGGCTCATCTTTACGCAAAGTTAGCGACAAACTTTAAGCGTCTGTCTGTCGATATCTTAGTCTCTGTTACAACATTTCGATGTTCCTGCCGCCCACGAGTTGCGGCAATGAGATTTGCGCAACAAAACTTTCATATTCTGTTTCATTGGTATAAATGCAGAATTGTCTGGTTGCCTGGTGGGTTGCTAGTTTAATAATCAATGGAATGCTTTTACCTCTCCGTATATTATATACTTGTTTCAGCTCTAAAGTTCCACCTTATTAAATGCGCCAAACTACCTTAATTGTGCAGTTTTTCTATTTCTTTTCGATGATTTTTATTATTCTCCACTACAATTGCTTTTCTCTCATTTTCATGTCTTTCGTGCAGCTTAAAAATTTAATTCTCGAATTTTACACTATCTGCTACACGTGCCTGCTTGATTACTTATTTAACTTGTAGGGTGCTTACGATTTCCATTAGTACATTAACATTAAAAATTTAAGCTATGCTTTAATGGCACGGTGTAGTTGGCGATTGCGAATTGGTCCTTCTTGTTACATTGGTATTTTTGTGACATTTCAGGTTCTGACTAGATTTCATTTCGATTGGTAAGATTGGCAGTAAGATAGCTGAGAGTGATACTTAACAGATGAATGAACAAGAGAACCTTACTTACACTTCCACTTTAAAATCTTTATATCAAAGTGTCATAAAAAGGTAAGGACTCAGGAGTATAAGGCCAAGTTTTGGCATTTATTGTCCGAATCTCTACTAACTACATTTGACTAGAGAATCGTGTGCGGATTATCGATAACATCTCGAAAGTGGCGAACGGTCTAACGTGTTAGACTTTACAGTCTTATTTCGAATGAAAGTTAACTTTAAAGTCCATTATTGGTCCCTTGGAAAAACTTAAAGCAAAATCAGTCCATTTCCATTCTAAAATCAACATTTCCATTATTATAGTTTTATAGAAGATTGCAACGTTCGCTTATACCTAGATTCTGTTGCGTCAGCTCACAACTCGTAGATTCGACTGCTGTGGGTATGGTTCATCATTCCTTTGTGTAACCATAACCACATTGCTCTTTACAAGTTCAACGATCTTTTTAACATTGACACCTTCTCGGTTACTGATTGTAAAACTTCACTTAAGGGGGATCCATTTCGAGATTACCAACTTTTTTACAGCAACACAGAAACTTTAAAGATAATGGAGAATATTTATTATCATTCGAAAGAAAATTCTGTGGCATTAATTTATTTTTTTTTGAATATTATCGCTTTCAAATGGTGGCCGCAGCTACGTCTCAGATGGTCCATCACTTAGTAAAATTGTCGATGACTCGTTCAATCATTTCGATTGGTAACTGGCGAATGACACTCGATGTTTTGCTCCAAGACCTGAATCGACTTTACAAATCCCCAAAAGGATATCAGACGCTCTTGGTGGCCAATCGACTACCTCAAAACATGCAATTATGTGCTCACCGAAGTGTTCTAAAGTAAAGAATAAATCTTTAAATTGATGCGATGTGTGGAAAGTTTGACTGTTTTGCTGAAACCAAATGTCGCCGGTATCACAAGCTTCTATTTCAGATAGTATCTCTAAAAATAAATAAGTTTTTGGTTTTTAAATTCAAAGAAGCACACTTGAACTTCCCAAACTCGAAACATCATAATCCACAAGGAACTTTGAGTTAGAGAGACTTCGAGGTAATTTGACTTCTATTGCTAATTCAAGAGTTGGCGTTATGCAAAACTTGGAGTTAAAGAAATTCGAGTTATGGAAGTTCAACTGTATGTATGATAAATGATGAGGGTGGCGAGCCGAATTGAAATTTGGCTGGTTCTCTGCCTGTGCAAGCGGTAACTTGGGCAAAACAGGGACATCTTGAAATTTCCTTGGCACCCAAGGATCTCTGGCACGCCCACAAAACGCCATCTAACGAAAAACTATAAAGTGCCTGAACCAAGCACTAATTTGAGATATATAACGCATGAGCACTGCATTTTAGTATAAATCATTGATCAGATTGAGGTCTCCTCTTCTTCTTCAGATAACGCTTAACTTCAAACAAATAGAAAATAAAGTTTCTGCAAGGTTTGCTTTTAATATCTGGTAGATTTTAAGTTTGACTCAGCTTTTCGTTATTGAAGGTGAGACCGCTCGATAAACTAAGGATTTATCTATTATTCTGCGTCGTTTTTCCAGCCTGACATTCAAACCATTCTCTCTCTGTACTCTCAGCATCATCTGACTTTTAAAGGGTGCTTCTGTTTCCACGTTTTCCAAAGTGTGGTGAGTTATAGGTGAAATCGTGAGCTAAGGTAGTCTTGTTGTTTCTGTAACTGTCACTCAAACTCAGGAACCAACTGTCATTACTTCGAACGATCGATGATCTCATATCGCGTTTCAGCACGCCCCATGTTACACAGTTATGCATATTTCAAATTACCACGAAATCGAATTGTCCAGAATTCAGCATTTAAATAAAACTCATATTCATAAAATCAAAAGCACACGACTGAAGCAGTGACGGCAGCGTCAACCACAAATGTCAACTGAATATTACTGCATTTTGACATTAGCTGTAACAATAATAAAAAATACCACAGCAACAATAACATTTAAATTTACGAATATAATAAATAACCACAAAAGCATTTCATTTTACTAAGACGAGTGTAAATGGAACGAAGATGCATGAGGACTTACATACAAACAAACCGCAATGCAATCACTTCAAACAGCGAGGACAGAGTGCAAGAAAGGCAGTAAGAGAACATTGCGTACATTCACCAGTGAAAATGAGAAGTTAAACATAAGAGTAAACAAGAATATCGCTCAGAAAAATGCTTAACACCAATGGTGAACAGAATGCCGCAATAACAGTGGGAGTACTGTAAAAACACAGTAAATAACAGCACAGCCTCCACGCTATAACAGCGCCAATCCACACTAAGTGCAGTCGTTGTGTGGCTAAATATAAAGAGGACAGCAAGAGAGAGCGCATCGAACTCAGTAGAGTACAACGCAATCGTTCTGATATTTTCTATGTTTATTCTTTCATTCTATTTTGAAATGCTTAACTTCAACTGCTCTTTGACTTTTTTGTAGTTCTTCGTTTATCAACTGAAAGCTGCTGCTGCGACATAACGCGAGCATTTGCTGTTGCTGGAGCCAGCCACTCAAGACAAAGAACACTTTGCGAAACATTCGCTTTCGTTAGTGCGCTCTTTGCCTGCAGCAAAACAACAAGTGCTTCACTTTTCATATTCGCGGTGCGCGTGTTACTTAGAATTTATTAGCACTAGCATACTCGTTGTTGTTGCTGTTGACTGCAATTTAGAATTTCTTATTGGGCCGATCAGTGAGTCAATGTAAGTCGCTTCGTTAAAAACATTCGTCGGTTGTCGTCTTCGGTTGCTCTTGTGTGTTTCGTGTGCGGTAGAAAAGAAAAAAAAATTGTTTTTTCGTGTGGTGATTATTTTTGTTGTTGCTGTTGCATTTGGTGGAATATGCAAGCGATTATTAAGTGTAGTGTTTCTGTTAATACACAAACGGGAGGTATGTAACGTGAGCAGCGTAATGTTATGAACATTACTAACGCTAACAGTGGAGCCAATATACATTAGCAGATGTCGTTGGATTAACATCTTGTGCTCTATGTTATATACCATACTGTGTACGCTGTTGTTATTGAATGTTGTGCGTCTATGGCTTTTCAAAGTTGTAATGATTTTCTTATTAGAAAAGCTTAACTGGAGAATCGGATTAATTTCTTTCAACGAATTGCCGAAATTAGGTGAAGAGAAATAAATATAATTAAAAAATAACTACATTATAATTATATACCCAAAACTATTTTCAAATGTTTAAGTACTGTAAAATTTTATGGAAATAATTTACAGAAAAATTGTTCCAAACATCGCCGTACCTTACGTTTTTGGTGCCAAAGTTTGCTGAAAATGAATCATATCCAACTTTAAGAGAGCTTTTAAGGTAAATAATTGAGCTTTTACAGAATTGTGGGTGTTTTGAGGTTAGGTCGCAAATCAGTGATTCAAAAGTCTATATATTTCTAACAATTGTCTGTGATTGTGAATCTTTAAAATTTTTTTTAAGTAACCTTATAAAAATGCTAATAATAGACTGTCGTATTTAGAAACAGAAATGTAGGTCTAGGGACCTTATTAAGGGAAAACGGTTGTGGTTGTTAGTAGGGTAAATTTTTTTCATATTATTCAAATTTAACTTCATCGCTAGAGTGGAACTGTGAATATAAATGCATTAAGGAGCGAATTTAAGTAAAAAAGCTCTGCTATCAATCTAAAAAGATCCAAGTTTCCAAAGCTTTTATTGCTACAGTTCATCTAGAGCAAAAATCTTTGCTATTAGTTTCACTGAGGCATTTGAGAGTTTCCTAATTTTTTAGAATAGTAACTTGTATGACTGCGAATTGAAATTCTCTTCAAGCATAAGCTTCAGCAATTACAGTCTTAGCATCTTTTTCTTTTCTAGGACAATGTGTTCAAATTCTTGTTTAATCTGTAGACATATAAGTATGAGGCTATTAAATACAAAATAAAAAAAAAACATGTGTCCAAAAGGCAATTCGCCATCATTTCCCACTTTATGAGTCACGTCAGGCAAAATACAAAACAAAAATACCACTAGAACTAATTAAAGCTGAACCGTTAAAGCTAATCCAGAGCTAAATTATATACTTATGCTTCTTATTTCCATACTTCATTGGAGAGCAGCTTTTCTCCCATATTGGTCGTCCTTGGAACGATTGGAACTCTGGACATTACAAGGTTTTTGGATGCTACTAGAGATTACTGAGGGTCTGGACCCAAGTGTCCACTAAAATAGACACGCTTAAGTATTATAATATATTATAGGTATCTGATAATTAGAATTTCTCTGTTTTGTATGTCGATTAGTGTAGTTACATAATTCGTCACTAGACTTACATTTAATGCATTCCTTTACATAACCTTCAAGTGCAATCCGCCATAAAGAGGAAGTGTAATTAAACTTTCAACGTCGCTACTTAAAATGCTAACTCGTAAGCCGACCAGGCACGATTCAAATGCGCAAATCGGCTGGCTTAGAATTAAAAATCGACAAGAATCGAAAGCAACCAATCAATTTCTGCATTTCATTGGCAGGCAATGTGCGATTTATGGCGAGCAGCATGAACACCGAGACTCAAACGCAGAGCGCAGCGCTTGTTTGTTGGTTTTGTTGTTATACATTTGTAAACGCACTCTTCGCGCCCCAACAATGCCGGCAGACAGTCCAACAGTCCACTCAAAGGCTGCTAGTGATGGGGCTGCTGCTGTTATGCTGACTTGACTACCGCTGTTGCGCGCTTCATTTCTGCTCTCTTCGGCTGCCTTGTTCGCACTCATTTAGCTGATGGATTACTACCAACGCGCCGATATGCTGCTCTTTATGTTTTACTTTTTTTTTGTTTTTGATTTTCCTGCTGCTATATTTTTTAGCACTCGCCGCATATCTGTTCGCCTGTGCTGAGTGTGTGCCGCTTTCGGGGGTTCCGCTGTTGCTGCTGCTATAGCTGGTGTTGCTCTTGCCGCCCAGCCGACCACACCACGCTATCGCACCACTCTTTGCTCTTTACCCGGTGTCGGCTCTGCTTTTGTTTATATCTCTGCGCTTGGCTCCTGCTTCGTCGACGATGAATTCGGTTTCTGCGTTGCTGGTGCTCTACTATGGTGCGGCGGCGAGTATGGACAACAGCAGCCAGTGAGCGATGACTGGTGAGCAGCGCGGTGCTGGTAGACAGCAACAGCATATAAGGCACACACACACATATATGCCGGCACTCAGCCGAGTCACTGTGTGTGGATTAGCTGATGGTATGCGCTGTTGTTGCTGGCAATGCTTGCTGTTGCTCTTGGTTCGTTGGTTGACTTTTGCTTGCTTTTGCTTTAATTTTCTGTTGTTTCTACTCATACTACTACAACAACGAACACACGACGACGACTACTGGTGCTGGTATTGCTGCTGCTGCTGAGTGCTTGGGTTGGCCTGACTGACTTGACTTGACTTGACTTGGCTATGGCGCTGGTGTTGGCTGGCTCGTCGTCTGGTCTGCTGTCGACGCAGATGGTCCGGTCTGCTCTGGACTCTGGTGTGGTCTGCTCTGCAGTTGCGTTCGCGTTTCGAAAATAGTTACAAGATGTTCATCGAAGTGAATAGAACGTCTGAACGGGTGTTGGACTAACTAACTAACCAGCTAGTCAGCGCCAAGCGAACAAACATTAAGCTGTTGAGCGCGCGTATACCGCCGCGCGTTGCCTTACAATTGAAGTGTAGTGAAGTGAAAAACTCTCGGCTGTTGCTTTTATTTTTCTTTTTTTTTCGGTGTTGTTTTTGTCGTTCATTCTTACTTTTACTATGCGGTTCTGTGTTGAACCAAGTGTCTGCGCCGCTGTGTAAGTGTATGCGTGCGTGTGTGTGGTGTGGTGTGTTGAGTGGGATCTGCATTTCAGAGTCACAGAGTCGTCTATACTGTGCTGTCTGCTGGCCACTCATTTCAGTTCGGCAGCAACATCCGCAGCAGCCGAACCAGCGAATTTCAAAGTCGCCTCTTCAATTCAACCCCCAACACAAACGCAGACGGTACGCTAATTTTGTGTGTTCGAAACTCCCCTAAGAACTAGTGCGCTCTAACATACTATTGGAAAACGAAAAATAATAAAATTATAAAAAAATTTAAAATAAAATTGATTTTATCAGAAAATAAAACAAAAAAAAAAATGCCAACAAAAATTACATGTGAAATGCTCGTAAAGAAAGCGCAAAAATAAAAGTGAAATGGAAAAGCACCAAAATTAGAATTCCTTTCTTCTAACATTGTGGCGCATAGTTGTGTGGAGGCAGTGTAGAAAAAAAAACACAAAACAAACCGAATAAGTAAAATAAAATAAAAAAAATTAAAAAAAAAAAAATGCAAATAGTATTACTTAAGTGAGTAAATATTTATGTATTTAAGTGTGTTCATCCGTATGTGCATGCAAATGGGCTTATATGACTAAATACATAGCGAATTTGCGATTTACTTAGCAAAAAATCGTGAAATGTGTGCGCCAGCGACGAGGCTGAATTGCATTAAAGTTCTTTAAAAAATAGTTTAAATTTTATGAATTAAAGAAAGCGGTTTGTTTCTATGGTTGAGCTGAAAGTGGCAGAAGAAAAAATGTCCAAAAAAATACAGATAATAAAAAATTGAATAAAGCAAACATAATTTCAAATTAATTAAAAACTTAAATTGAACAGTATTTTTAAAAATAAAGGAAACTTGAAAAAAATAAAAATAAATAAATTATTAAAAGATTAAATGAGATACTCAAATAAGTTGAGATAAATATAAAAATCAATTAATTAATTTATAATTTAATATAAAATGCACAAAATTACAAAAAAGTTTTTACAATTACTTTTAACTTAAACGGAATAAAAAACTGTAACAGATGCTTTAAAACTTAATTTTACAACTACATATTTTCTTTAAAAGAATCATAAAAACAGCTTATTAAAAACTAATTAATTAATTTAACTAATTAAATAATGTAAAAGCGTTCTAATTACATATTTGAATACAAAAACTATTTAATTTATTTATTTGGTTTAATAAATAAAATAAAATAAAAAACTCTATTATTTAATATGGAATTCAATTCCCTAAAACTAGAACCAAAAAGGAACGGTTCGAAAACTAAGTTTTAAATTAAATATTCGTTTTATTAAAGACATTAAAAATAATGTATTAAATACTAATTAATTAAATTTAGTATTTAATTACTAAAAATTAATACAAAAACAGTTTGAAAATCTAAAAAATTCAAACAATTAAAAAAAAAGTTTTGAAAATTAGTTTTATTTTTGTTTTTTTAAATAAGTTAAGTTTTTATTATGAAAAACTTGTAGAATATAATTTTATATTATATTTGTCAACTTTTTTTATTAAATAAAATTTCTGAAATTATGGTTAAAAGTAAGAAATTAATTCTCAATAATTTTAAATTTAATAAAAACTCACACAAAGACAGAAAAATAATTTTATGTATAAAAAATTCGTAAAAAAATTTAAAAAAAAGAAAATTTTCTACCAAAAGTTTGAATAAAAGTATTCTGATTGCATATTTGAAAACCATAAATATTAATATATATAAATTTTTAATAAACAAAAAAGTTGCTCAAATATTGCAAGTGATTTTTGGTAAAAAAAAACCAAAACTGAAAAAAAAATATTCCTTTATAATAAGGAGCATTAAGTAAACTCGAAGTGAAGAAACTAAAGACGTGTTTTTGAAAAAAAACTGAAACTATTACAAAATATACCTCTTTATAATTTGGAGCATTGAGACAAGAATTCAAAGTGCAGAAACCTTAAACGTTTTTTTTTTTTGTTTATGTGAAAGTTTTATTAAAAAGGACAACAAACTAAAAAATCAGCTGTAAGTTATATGCGAAAAATGTGAAATTGCCTTAGTTCAGCTTAAAAAAGGTGACATTTGAAAACATGATCAAAATTTATGAAATGCAAGCTATGATCTATAAATTATATACAAGACAAATAAAAAGTTTAGAGAATTACTGTTGACGAACCTAAAATATACAATTTCGGTTTCTAATGCTTAAATATACTCAATAAAATATTAAAAAATTATAAACGATCAATCAAAACCACCCTCAAATAAAGTGCACGAAATTTTCAACAAAAAATGTGAGAACGATACACAAAATGTACTCAAAACACAAACGGAGAAAATATGGTTTTAATAATTTTTATTTCTCAAGCAGCATAATTAATTAAAATTCCCGCCAAACACAAAAAAAATACAACAAATGAACAAATAATATTGTCAGCAAAAACAGTGGCGAAAAATCGAGCAAAACTGCAAATCTCGTGACTAGTTTTTGCTTTCCTTTTTCTGCCAATTTGTGCTGTGAAAAAAATATAAATATTTTGTTAAATGAAAATCGTGATGCGCCGAATGCGCGTGCGACACCAAACAAAAAACTGTTTTCTAAGCGAAATTATATTGTTGTTGTTGTAGCAAATATACAAAAATACGAAATATTATAATTAATTTGTCGGCTATGCGAGCTGCCGCTGACAGCCGTTGCAAGCGGAGCGCGCAAAAAATACAGAAAAACTGAGCAGTGCCAGCAATAAGGAACAAATAATGGAAAACACGCGCAAAACAATACAAGAATTATTTAAAAAATATATGTATATATATTTATATGCAATATGTGCGTGTGATGGTTTGTGCAAAGTGTCAAATAATAAATAAGCTGTGCTGCACGAATGGAAATAAGAACCACAGCCGTAAAAAAAAATATTTTTTATATTTTTGTGGCAACTAATCAGTGCAAACTGTGCGACTACAATAACAAAAACCAAAGACCATAAAATAATGGCATTAAGTGTTAGGCTGATAGGGCGCAACATGTTTCGGAAAGAAATCAACAGACAGCCACTAACACCACAGCAATAAAAAGTTTGTGGCTTTTGCTGGGTGAATTGTCACACAAAAAACAAAAAAAAGAACAATACAAAGTAATGGAAAAATAAGTGACTGATAAAAAGTGCTTGAAAAAAGCAACAACTGTTGTTTTAATACCACGATTTATTAAATTTGTTGAGACACTGTGTTTGTGGGTGTGTGTACAATGACAAAAAACAAATTGGCGAACAGTTCAACAACAGATAAAAATCTGCAAATAAACAGCGAACTTTTTTGAAATATTATTTGATAATTCTGTTTAGCGTTTTGAATGCCTTTTTGCGTCTGCAGATTGCAAGAAACTTCGAAATTATAGAAATTTTATGCAAAAATTATGCAATTAATACCTAAAAGACAAAATTTTGGGAAAATATGAAGAACTAAAAAATATTTTAATATGACTGAAAACAAAATTAAAAAAAAAAACTAAATAAATAAGAAAAATTAAAATAATATAAATAAAAAAATTTAATACGAATGAAAAGTAATTTAAAAAACTAAATAAATTTGAAAAATTAATGATAATAAAATTTAAAAAAAATTTAATGCGAATGAAAAGTAAATCCTTTTTTTTTGTTTTGCACAAACTTTTTTTTGCAATTTAATTATGTATATCTTAAAAAATGTATATATGTATTTTACGTGCTTTCGGTTTTAAAATAAAAAATTGTATTCTTTTTCACTTAAAAAAAATTTTTTTTTTGTTTTAAAAGACCTTTTAATCCATTAAAAATTCATTAAATAAAAATTATTGCATTACATTTAAATTAAAAATTATTAAAAATACTCAAATTAAGCCTATATTTTACCCTTTTTTATAATTTATGCTTTCAGTTTTAAAATTATAAAATTATTTTCGTTCTCACTTTGAGATAAATTAATTATTTTTTTTTATAAGTGTTTTTTACTTCATAAATTTCATAAATTTATTAAATAAATATTGCACAAAACTAATTTTATAACTATAAAATTATAACTTGAAACATTAAAATTAAAAATATCTGTATCTAAACCCATACATAAAGAAGCGAATAAAACTCTTAAACAAATTAAAATCACAAAACGCGCCGGAGAAATTATTTATTTGCTATTTGATTAACCACAGACAACAAAATTATGCTCGAATTTGTACAAAAAAAACTACAACAACAAGCCTCAAAAAATTCAATTTGTTTAAGTTTTTTTTTAATTTTATTTTTTTTTTTTTTTTTTTTTGTTTTTATTAGCTTTTATTTGATTTTTGTTTTTGATAATTTGTTTGGTGTTTTCCTTTTATTTATTTTAGTGCTTTTTGAGTATTTTCTTGGTTTGTTTTTTTTTTCAATTTTATTAAGGTGTTTCTTATGTTTAGCTTTATATTTTCTTTTATTCATTTTTTACAATGTTTTCACTTTATTTGTTTTAACGTTTTCTTTTTATTTTTGATTTTTTTTTTTTGATTTTTTTTTTTTAATTTTTAAGCGTTTTTTCTAACATTTACTGCTACAGCTTTCGAAAAACCACTTAAAACTAATTGTATTTGTTTCGCGCTGCTTTCACACAACTAAAATTATTTTATTAATTAATTATTTTTTCCAACAGTGGACAACATCAAAACGGCTTTATCAAACAAAAAACAATAAAATTGAACGACGGAAGTGAAAAAAAAATTCACTGAAAAAGTGTTACAAAAACAAGAAACAAAACAAAAAGTTACATACAAAACAGCAAAAGCAACAAGTGAAAATATATTTGAAATATAACTGAATATGAAAATATAAAAAATTCTAAAACAATATTCGTTCAAATTAGTGACTGTGAAACCCAGTTTAAAATTGCAACAACTGCACATACGATAACAAAAAAGGGCTAAAAGGTTTTTAAAAAAATAAACGTGAAAAATTCAAATGCTAAAGCAACAACTATTTTATGCTGAAAAAGTGAAACAACAACTATAAAAATTCATATTTTAATAAGCGGATTCCATTTTTGTAAACAAAATAAAAACAAACGCCAAATAAACCAATCAAAGTGCCAAATGTGTGTGTCAAAACAAAAAGCAAGCATTAACAATTCCACGGAAAATATTTTCGGAATTCCGTTTTTATAAATATACCTATAGATATATCAATATGTGCGCATAACACACTGACTTACATTCGCGTATATTGGAGATATTACTTTATTAGAACTGCATTTATATACATACAAACATACATTTTATGGATATCGCCATGCAAATAACGGATATAGTCTTTTGTGAGACGAAAATTTGAAAAAACTTTGTTATAACCTACTATATATATATTTTATATACAAAAACAGGTGAGTGAGCAATTGTAATTGAAATTAATAAAAATGTAAGAAGTTTTTTCATTGTTTTTAAAATTCCAATCAAAATCATAAATATTTCTCTATTTTCAACTTAACAAAGTTACAAATAGTGAAGTATTTTCGCTATTTTGTAGATACATTGCTGAAGATCAGTATTAAGCTAACGTTATGTCACGAAAAAATACTCTCAACGTTTGCATTGATGCGACGTTTTCTTCCGCCTTTTCCCTTGAGTCTGACAATTCTCCTTTCTCCTCGCCTTTTCGGTTGCATTTTATTACCTATAGCACCCAGTCTTACTCTAATCCTGTATTACTGCCAATTTATAGTTTACAATCTTACCAAATTTGTGAAAATTGCATTATCTATATATAACTAAGCGATTTGCTTGTACATTTCGTCGATCTTTAAGTATTCACAATCCGACGGCGGATTTCATTTCTACATATCTACATATTTGTAGGTATATATGTGTTGATCAACGCTTTTGGTGAATCTTCTAGCTATTCAATGATTGCCATGGCTCTGGTTGGATACTTTAGGCGGGAATTTCCAAATTTAGATAGTTTTAAAAATGTAGTTTAAATGTTTCTTGGTTTTTATGTTCAGTTTTTGGAAGATATAGACAATTTCTTGCTACTGATTTGGTCCATGATAATGTTCGTATATGTTTTTGGTTTGTACAGAACTCAGCTAACCTGACTATTCTTTCAACTTTTTCGTTATCACGAGATTTTTTGAAAGATATCGATTCGGTTTTTTAATCACATATATAAGAGAACACAGCGCTGATTCGATAATGTATTCAACATGTATTAAAATTCTTGATTGTTGAACTAATAAGCGGTTCACAAAAAATAAATCTGCAAGACACTTTGTCTATGTATATAAATTATATTAGATTAAAATGGAAAAATATTATATCAATAAAAGGTCACATGTTGACCGATAGATGCGGATGCGGTATAAATATAACCGGAAGCTAGAATATTTAACTTAGGTACATATATGATAGCTAAGAGAAGTGTTAACACGATTTTACCCATTTTTGGCGCAAGTTGTGTTTTCGTGGCGATAATTTTTCCAAGGTTTCTCGACTATTGGATTTGCTTTGGAAAAACTAATGCTATTTTTTGTACTTCTTAACCATATCATAAACATCTACAAATGCTTATGAACCAAAAGCATACAAAATTTATTTGAAATCAAATACTTCTGGCAATGATAAGTCAAATTTTAAATAATCTTCAATTAATTTGCTAGTTAAGACATCACTAAATCTTTCGCTATAATTTTGCTCACAACAAAAACATTTGAGATCAGACAATAAATTATACGCTTGCAAGGCAATAAACCCATTCAGCCACCTAAATACGCCTGAATCAGGCATATTCATCAAAAGCGTGTATGAATGAGAAGCGTGAGCGATTAAATATGTGTGTAAAATTAAATTTCTACGAAAGGATATGGATAAGGAAAGTGAGCTGAGAATGAAATGCATACAAACTTACACAAATACATATTATATTTAGTGTACAACGAACTGTAAGCGCTTGATGGATTGCTGCACACAAATATATTCTTTATATATATGTATTGTGGGTATATAAATATAACGTGTGACAGGCACTTCCTAGATGCCAACAACAGCCATAAATAAGAAAATAGCAATAATGTGACAAAGTGTAGGACAAATTGCAATTAAAAAGTGCAATGAGTGAAAACAATGACCGCAAAAGGTTGCCTCAGCCAACTGACGGAAAAAGTGACAAACTGTCCTGTCGAGCACTTTTTTAATTGTAAAGTAATGAAAGTTCAGAGAATAAGGTGTAAAGCGCACATACAAATATGAAGAAAACGTAAAAATAGCGCGAAAAGCTGACATCCATACATACTTACTTGTTTATATGCGCTCGCACGCTTTGTACCTTCCTGAGTGAAGAAAGTCAATCATCCCAACAAGGCTCAGCAACCACTTAAACCCTGCAACGAGCAACCTTGCAAACGCTCAAGAACATGTGGCGAAAATTAATTACACTGTCACATCAATCAGAGAATATTATGAGCTCTAAAGGAAGAAAAGCATGTAATTTCAAAAACATGTGAGAAATAATAAATGAATTGAAATAATAATAAAAAATAAAATAAGTAAAAAAAATAAATTTTCAACATCATCTGATATAATAAATGAATTGAAATAAAGTTAAAAATAAAATTCGATGAATTTGA